>NW_024870930.1:600000-834511 GCF_019054845.1 Dipodomys spectabilis | reverse complement strand
ACAAAAAAGGAATACACAGTTGGAATTTTGGGCTAATTTTCTCATTATGTTTTGAGAAGTCAAGTTTCCTATTGAAATGCAACTCATATATATCCTCACTTGTATTTTAAATACTCTATTACAGAACATTCTAGATGCAAAATGGCTCATTATTTCCATCCAAAAATTTGCAAAACTAAGTAAGCACCATTCTGTTGGATTCCAAAGAAATGTTGAAGGATTACAAAAGCTTAAGCCTGGAGAAATAGCAAAGTTCATCTAATGTAGGACTTTGTAGACCTTGCTAAATTAGAATTTAGATTTAAAATATGTATTTTTGTTTTGTTTGTAATTTTATATTCTATAGGATACTACAAAATTTTTTAAGTAGAGGGATTAATGGACAAATTCACAAATGATTCTTGCATTCTATTTTCCTAGAATATTCTTTCAAGAGAGTTATAAATAGAACATAGTTAATAAATAATTCCCACAGTTCATCTATACCATGTTAATGTGAATAATCTAGACAGAGTTGCTAAAAAATGGATGATATTAATTTATAAATTTAGAAAAACAGCAATTTTTGAGGGTTTGGTTTAAAATGGTATGAAGAGAGTAATTGTGTGACATCTTTTTTCAACCACTAAGTAACACAGGAAGCCATTTCCTTATTTACGTGCCTCTGTATACATTGAGAAAAATGCTAGGTTTGGGGTTTGTACTCAACTTTGTTTTATTGTTTTGCCTAAAGCTTGAACTGTTGTCCTGGACAGTGTCTCTGAGCCTGTTTATGCTCAAGGCTCATGCCCTACCACTTCAACCTCAGTGCCACTTGTGTCTGGTTTTTGCGGAGAAGTATATTAGAGATAAGATTTTAAGAAACCTTCCTGCCAGGGTGGGCTTTGAATAATTTTCCGATCTTAGCTTCCTGAATATCTATGATAATTAAAAAAGTATAAATATAAATAATATTTGCAAGTGATCTGATCTTAAGAATACCAGTGGAGGAAAAATTATGCAGCTCAGTTTATTGTGGTGTTCTTTCCAGAACACGGAGGGCATCATATTAGCAGAGGTGTAGTATTTTTCACAATAGAGATAAGCTATTCATGATATGAATTAAGGAATTTTAGGGTGCCCCTTACAAGTTGGAAACTGTTGGACTAGATGACTTCATGTCATAAATCTTGGGATTGATAGGCATAGAAATAACAGCTTACTCTGATAAAAAAAATTGCTTACTCTTGACGAATTAATTATTACAGATGCTTCATAGTTTTATCCTCTACCAGAATGTGGTTATTTTTCTGTTGAGTTCTCAATTTGTACACTCCATTGGAAAATGGGTCTATTGCAGAATTTCATAACATAAAAAAAGGACTGTTTTGAATCTCTAAAGTATGGAATGTTGAGAATTTAAAAATGAGTAATTATGAGTAATTATTTGTCAAAGAATTTTGAAAAAAACATATACTCTGTCCTCTTAACAACTTATTTAATTTTAAAAGTTATAGGTTTCCATAGCATTAAAGTGTTTTTCTGTTTTAGAATGAGAAAGTAATAAATTTATTCTTTTTCAAAAAATTCGGCAAGTATATTATGAAAATATTGTCTAGTTGGATAACAATCACGTTGATGACCCTCTGATAAAAAAGAGGTAATCAATTTGAATTAGATGTCAAATAGAATTGAGTTTTAAAATATTGCTACATAAAGAATAATATTTACTGTGCCAATACAGTAAAATTACATTTTACGCAGCTTATTTGTTCAATTTTATTATCAAATTGATGTACAGTGAGGTTACAGTAATTTTAAGGTAGTGAATACAAACCATTTCAAACTTGTTACCCCTCCTTCATTTTTCTCACAGTTTTCCTTCACCCCTTCACCCCTCACAAGTTATAATGTACATTTCCAACATGTTGTCTTGTGAGTGTTGCTATTGCATTGGTTTTCCCTTTGTCTTTTGTCTCACCATTTTGCTTTTCCTCTTCCCTATTTAAGGTAAATGCATACACAATACAAAATCAATTACAGCAGGAATGAACTATAGGGGAAAAACCCAAAGAAAACAAATCACATAGTTTATCAAAAACAACAACCACAAATGAAAAAATCTGGTTCCATATCTTGGAATTCATTTTGCTGAGCATCAGCTTATATGGTTATATATGTACGCAGTACAAAGCCACTGGAAAATAATAGCTGCATGGACACTATATCATGAAAAGAGCATGTTAACTTTTGGATAGTAAAGGTGGAATTAGGATTGGTGAATTCGCGGTTCTGATAAAGGAATTTCAAGAGTTTTAAAGTTATGACAGGTAAATTTGAATTGTTCAAAAATTTTAACAACTTAGCCTATTAAGAAAATTTAAAATTACCTGGGAGAATAGGCTTTCATGCAAAGAAATCCACGGAGACTTAGTAGAGAGGAAGCAATGTGGGTGAAGATGGCTCTTTTTCACACTAAACCAACAAACCTCAGAAACGTTGCTGTAAATCCTGTTGGTTCCCTTGGAATTATCCTTACCCAGGAAATATATTCTCACTGTGTGAAACAAGGTTGTATTGGAATTTAAATTCAAGTTCTTAAAAAAAATAAGACATCAAAATTTGTGAATTTACCTTTAATTACCAAACAGTAAATCTCTGAAAAAGATAATTTGAGTCAAAATATTTAGGGAGAAAGTTCTCTCCAAAATGAAAGAAGGTGTTGGGTTTACACATTTCTGTTTGTAACACTTTCCACAATGTCTTTGCATGTGAAGCAGTGAAACAGAAAAAAATCTGATTGTATAATTCAAACCAATGATTTCACATTTCTAAGTAGCTCACAAAAAATAATATCCTTAATAACATGAGGTAGTGAAGACTTCTCTTATTACATAAGCCAAAATGTTTTGGGTTCAGAAAAGAATTGAGCAAATGGAAAAGGTAAGAAAACATAGTTCTTAGAAGCCCTAGCTAAGCGTATTGGTTTCAGCAGTGAAGGGAGTCCAAACATTTTTATGTAAATTGTGTTAATATTTTTTGGAGGGTCCGGTCATGGGGCCTGAACTCTGTGCCTGGGCTCTGTCCCTCAGCTCTTCTGGTCAAAGTTAGCGCTCTACCACTTGAGCCACAGCACCACTTTCGGCTGTTTTCTTTTTGCTTATGTGGTGCTTAGGAATCGAATCCAGGGTCTCAGGAATTCAAGGCAAGCGCTCTACCAAAGAGCCAACACAAAATATTAACACAAAATATTGTGTTAATATTTTTACTAACTAAAGTGATTTTACAGAGCCTATTTGGCTCACTACAATGCCGAACAGATTGAATGGAGACATGAAAATAAATTCCACATCCAAATGAGGCAACTTAAAAAGTTTTCAAAGAGAAATCATGAAGATGTAACAGTGATGGATCCCGTATAGTCCTTCAGCTTCACTAGACTTGAAGCTAAGATGTTGTGATTAATTGGAAATCAGGCAAGAGCTAAGAGGAGGACATAGAAGCAAGACATAGAATCATTGTCCTTTTGTAACAGGCACTGTCTTTCTAGGTATAGATGATTTAACTCTACTCTCCTCCATACATCTTGGTGAACAAATGCAATACCAAGAGAAAAATAATATATTGAAATAATTTTGCATAGAATAACTTCATTGTTCCTTATATGGTATCTAAGGAGAGTCTTAAGATAGAAGATAAAAGTGCAGTATTTTTCAGTTTCTTTTAACCATCTTCTTAGCAAAATATATCTTTTAGGTTAGAATTGATTGAACCAAAAAGTGATGGAGTATTTATTTTTGTGGGCACTTTAGACACAAGAAGACTTTCAAGGTAAAAGAAAAAAGAAAAAATACAGCCAAATATTTGTGATCACAGCTTCTTGGACTGTTTTCTGGAGACAAAGTTTTACATTAGATTTCTTCTCATTGACATAGATGTTGTTTCATGGCAACCAAATGCAAGAGGGAAGTTTAAAAGACTCGCCTGGCCAATTGAACAGCATGAAAGAATAAAATGGCAAATAATATTTAATGAATTACTTTGACCAATTACTTTGCCAGAAGAAAGAAGGAAAAAATATAATTCAAAATCAATTGACTTAAAAGTATGAAAAAGTAATAGTGAAGAGAGATTAGAGAAAACATAGAGGATTGTTTTCTCTCCAATGGAGTAATGGGTTCTTGATCTTGTTTCTTCCCTTCTATCTTCACAAGCTATCAAGTGTGTCTCACGACTGGGCTATCCAGTTCAGACAGAGAACTCGTAGAAGAAAGATACTATTTGCAGCAGATGTAGATGATTTATAACCTTAGACAATCTATTTAAATCTGTTCAAAATTCTCTCCTATCCCAAACTTCTCTCTTTGGACAGCGTTGTTTACTTTTCCCAAGACTACCCTTCATTAACTGCTTAAAATTTTGGGAGGAAATATTCATACTCTCTAGAAATTTCTGGATGGTTGTCATTTCTGTATGTTTTTGTTTTTTGTTGTGTTTTTAAACTGAATTTCAAGAGGTTGTGCACGTGTGTTACAATTAAATATATCCATCTAATTGTCCAATGCTCTTGGATCAGAGTCACTCCTTCCATCATTCTCAACCAAACGCTTCTCCAAGATTTATTTCAGATTTACCACTTCCTTTATCATATGTGTACATTGAGTATTCTAGCTGTACTTGCCCCTTGTTCATTTTTCATTCATTCTATATCTTTACTATAATTCCTTTCTGTTTTCAATTTCCTGATAGTCATCCTGTTAAACTGTCTATTAATAATTTGAAAGGTTTATATACATTTCATGGCGTTTCCATTCTGCATATGCTTGAACTAATGTCAGCTTATATTTCCATAATTCATTCATCTGCAGTAACAATTTGCAATACTGGAGACGTGAAGCACCTAAACATGATTTTATTCTCATTCATTTGGAAGATTAATCTTTAGTCAAAAAGAAAGTTAAAAAATGGCATAGAACGTATTCCTAATTTTTATTAATGGCTTTGTACAGCGGTGTGATTGTTTTATTTTACATGGTATAATATTTTCTACTACCTATAAGTTTTGGAAAAACAAGAAAACTAAAATTTATTCCTATAGAGGAATGTGATAGAAAGAGAAGACAGATTTTATGTTTGTCATATCTCTGATGAGTACCCATATTGAAGACTTAAAGTCATTTTTCGTCCTATGTTAGACAGAGAGGGAAAACATAATATTACATATGATAAGACAACTATTTGTGACATTTTAAAATGTACCTTATTAAATGATGACATTTACTTTATTAGCTAACGTTTCGGTTTGAAATTTGGCAGGCTGATCTATTTAACACATTTCTGGAAGGCCCCTACTGAAAAACACAAATTGTGGTTGGTACTATTTCTACACTTTAATGAATGGTTGAACGTGTTTGGCATTAGTGCTTGGTAAATAATTCAACGCTATTGTAACTTGCTCCCTACACTTGAAAAACTTGTAATGTCACTAAATATCATCTAGTTGTCAAATGTTATTTTGGCGAATGTGATTTTAAAAAGTTAATTTGTAAAGGAATAACTTTCAGGAGATTAAATGTAGATTATCATTGGTTTGAGAGTGACATTTTTATACCACTGATCCATGTTGTACTGAAGTCCCAGTGTTTTGAAGCCCTAAGGATCTTCTCAATGTTTTTCTGAATTATATTTGAACTCTACGTAAATTTTTCTGGGCCTTGGTAGACCAATTATGGATCTATCCTTCCAGGTACTATTTTTTGGCCCACTTATGCTGGACTAAAATCTTTCATTAATCATAGGGAAGGGGTATTAAAAATAATCTTGTGACACCTTGTGAACTTGTTCACTCATATGGGCTGGTCATCTGTAAGTTGAATGTTTGAATTATAGTACATACACTCAAATTTTGTGATCTCATCTTTCATTTTAAGTTGCCTTGCATTTCACAATTGCTTACTGCTAAATCCTGTATCTCAAGAAACTGGGGCCCTGAAATATAGGAAATGAGAAATTGAAATGGGTCTTCGATTACTTTGGTGCATGTTGCATGGGTCTTTGTGAGAAGTCTTGCCAGTGTTATCTGATAATGCAGGTAAGCGGTACCTGGGATCCTAGGACTCATTGGGTCATGCAGAAGAGTAATATTTGTTAGACATCTTATCAGCAAAATTTGGGAATAATCAGTAGGAATGCTTCAGAAATATGGAGAAAAACAGTTTGGGACCAGTGAATTAAAACAATAAACAGAGAAGCAGAGTAAAATCCCTTATAGATTAGAGGAAAACAACATTTTTTTTAACCATGTGAATTCAGAAGACCAAGAACAGTTAGAATGTATCACAAGTTTATACCAAAGACACTGCATTGATACGTTTATATTCTAATATACATTTTAAACCTAATTATTTATATTCTAATTCTACTTATTGGAATAAATAAATATTAATTTATTTGTGAAATAATCAACTAATTCTAGTAAGTTTCACTGTGTGAAATATAAAATCAGCACATATAAATATAAAATATATAACTATATATAATATAAGAAAAAGACACATGTTTTGCATTGTTCTGTTGTGGTTACAGTATCAAAGGCAACTCTGTTTTAAAGTATTATTCCATTATCTCTACCTCAGTGTTTGATAGAGTTGGAACTAAAGCTTTACCATTTGTAGATTTACAGCCTGGAGGCAAGAGAAAACACTCTGATTAAAACATTAGCAATTTAAGGCCCAATAACGAGGAGAAACTTCTGGACTTCTCCTGCAAGTATGTAAATATTTGGTGATAGAAATGCAATAGTGTAACTTCCTGCCTGGTAGGATGGTAGACAGGCCAGGACATTAAATAATCATGAATATGATCAATTTTTTCACCTTCTTGGCTTTAGTTACTTTTGAAATGTTAGATATAATTGTTTATTATATATTACATATTATAATAAACAATTATATTTTGATAAAATACCTTCTAGTCTGAACAGTTCTGACTGAACTGTTCATCTCTCTATGATCCCTTGTAACTAAGATTAGTTTTGTTCAAGTAAAACAATCTATGCTGTCAGGGTAAGATATTCTGATTGGTCTGTTCCTACATGGAAGAAGAGTAAAGGGTCAGGTAGACATTTGTGCCAGTAAGACCTCATTTTGGAAAATGTCAGCTGCATAAGGTTAGAAGTAGCTCTTAACCAAGGCTTACTTTGAATCCATTAGCTCCACAAAACTAATTCAGTTGGATCAATAAGTACTTGAAAAAGCCATCACCTTTGAACCTAGCTATAAATTATTGAAAGTATGATCAAATTCCAAATGAAAAAGACTTAAAATTGTCATTGACAAAAAAAGTTTGCGAATGTGAGCATTTGGCTGAACAATATATTTTTTTCCACTATTCCCATAATTTTAGGGAAATAAGATCAGTAGCATTGTCAGAAACAATATAGTTTCCTTGTTACAAGTAGGCAACCAATGATATAAGTCTGTATAAAGATTGCATCATTAACTACTTAAATTTATAAGATACTACATGTTTCAGCAGCATGTATTCCCAAATTACAATACAGAGATTAACATGGCAATTGCACAAGGATGATATGAAAATTTGTGAAGTATTCCGTTCTTTTCATTCTTCAGATGCAAGAAATGAAAAACAGTTATTAAAAAGTTGATTACAGAATAACAAGTGTAACAACACACGTAATTAATATAATTAAATTTAGTTTGGCATCAGTGTATTAAATCTTCACATCATAAAGGCGTTTACATACCATAAACTTTACAAAACTTTTGAAATTAGACAACATTGTCATTTTATCCCAAAGAAAAATAATATTAGGACCTAGGTAAAAAAGGAATCTAAAACTCTCTATATGGAATACAATCTGAAAGGACACATTAATAAACCTATATATTATAAAATAATATAGAATTCAAATTATATCTAGGAGAGAATAAAATAAATTATGAACATTACACAAACATAGAATATTTTAAAATATTTTTTTTCAGACAAGCACCAGAAATACTTTAGTTTCTGTACTACTCATTTAAACAGATAAGTTAAAATTATTTCTGATTAAAATTTCACAAACTCTGCAGAAATCATTATACATGTATACAAAAATTCTTGAATACATGTGACATCCAATGCAGGCAATTCACTTGTAAGAATTCCACGAAATTCATGAATTTTTACAGTAAGTATTGGTGTTGCCGGACGCTGGTGGCTCAAACTATAAAAAGAATTTTGAGGTTTTACCAGGTGTAATAGACTCAGACAGTCTTACCACTGTAAAGGTCATGATAAGGTCTCTGAAAGAGACTATTCAAGTTCATAAAGGGCAGAAGATTGCCAAATACTTTTACTCTCATATCTAAACTTGCCTAATCCCACACTGACTCAAAACAGAAAAGGAGGGTTTGGAACCACAGATACTGTAGCCTGGGTTCAGGAAATTACAGATAAAAGGCCTTACAAGGCCATTAAATCAATGGAAAACAAATGACAGGAGCTGACAGATCCTGTATAGCTGGAAAAGTTTGGCCTATGGCCTGGCCAGTGCATTATACTTCTTCTTCCTTAATTGGATTAGGGATGGCTTCTAATGTAGCTTAGTCAGCTCAGAGACTCAAATGAGTATGTGAAGGGCAGCAAGGCCACTTCAAACCTTGTTATCCCCAGCTTGCCCTTTTCTTTATGGGGCAGAGACATCATGCAAGACATGAAAATACAAATAGGACCAATAGATTCCTCATCGAAGGAGCAAAATTTTTCATAGGGGCCACTGAGGAACAGCTTTATGCTAACAAAATAAAATGGAAAAGTGATGATCCTGTATGGATTAACCAGTGGCCCTTAACTCAAGAAAAGATTCAAGCCATACAGGACTTACTTCAAGAACAATTGAGTCAAGGAAGAATAGAAAAGACTACCAGTTCATGGAATACTCCATTTTTTTGTAATAAAAAAGAAGTCAGGAAAATGGAGATTATTACAAGATCTAAGGGCAATTAATAAGACCATGCATGACATGGGAGCCGTTCAACAAGGTCTACCCTCTCCTGTTGCAGTCCCACAGTGTAGATACATAATAATAAACTTACAGGATTGCTTTTCTACAATAAAATTACAACCAGAAGATTCCAAGAAATTTGCTTTCAGTGTCCCTTCGGCTAATGTTAAAAAACCTTATGATAAGTACCAATGGAAAGTGCTACCTCAGGGCATGAAAAACAGCCCTACCTTATGTCAACATTATGTGAAAAGGGCTATAGAACAAATTAGAGAAAAATATCCAGGGGCATATCTTATTCATTATATGGATGACATACTTATGGCCGATGAAACTAGAGAATAGACAGAAAAAATATTACAGGATATGGTAGAATAATTAACAAAATTTGGATTGATAATAGCTCCTGATAACGTTCAACATGAACGACCTTTAAATTATTTGGGAAAAGTGACTGGACATGATTATATTATGTCTAAAAGCTAAAAACATTAAATGATTTCCAAAAATTATTAGGGAATATTAATTGGATTCAGCCTAGTTTAAAAATAACTACAAGACAATTAGATCCTTTG
Organism: Dipodomys spectabilis; assembly: GCF_019054845.1. Lineage (NCBI taxonomy): Eukaryota > Metazoa > Chordata > Mammalia > Rodentia > Heteromyidae > Dipodomys > Dipodomys spectabilis. The sequence goes on along the minus strand of NW_024870930.1, from coordinate 824,947 downwards.
ATGAAAATGTTGGACAGAGACCCTAATCCTAAATCCACCAGGAAAATAACTCCTGAAGCCCTATCCTGTATAAAATTGGTAGAAAAAGCATTGAATACAGCTAAAATACAACAAATTAATATTGCACAAACATGGTCCTTTATAATTCTGGCTACGAGCTTTTCTCCCATAGGATGTTTTTGGCAGGATGGGATACTGGAATGGATCCATTATTCCCATAACTCTGGAAAAATAGTTGCTTCATATCCCTTATTATGTGCTAATTTGATTTTAAAGGCTAGATTAAGAGCTAGAGAATTATTTGGCCAATAAATACCTAACATTATTATCCCTTATAATAAGAAACAATTAGATCATTTAATACAAATTGATGATGATTGGAAAATTGCTGTATTAACTTACACAAATAAAATAAGCTTTCATATGCTCCAACATCCTTTGTTACATTTTTATACTGAAACCCCTGTGATATTTCCAAAGGTTGTGGTTACAGAACCTTTGGGTGGGGCATTAACTATTTTTACAGATGGATCTTCTAGCGGAAAGTCTGTGGTTTATTGCAGTACAAAACCACCATTAATATCTTATGACCCAACTGTATCTGCACAACAGGCAGAACTTATTGCAGTTCTGCTAGCCTTTCAAAATTATTCAGAGGAGTTTAAACTTTACACAGATTCCTGCTATGTGGTTTCCTTGTTTCCTGCCATTGAAACAGCCCTAGTTACTGGTCATTCTAAAGTAAAAGAGTACTTAATAAAATTACAACAACTATTACAACAAAGAACGACAAAAGTATTTGTGGGACACATCAGGGGGCATAGTAATCTCCCTGGACCTTTGTCTCAAGGGAACAAGTTTGCAGACATTAACTAAGGAAAGTCATGTAATGTCAGCTTTAGAAGAAGCTCAGGAAAGTCATAGACTACACCATCAGAATGCTAATGCCTTAAGAATATGTTTCAAGTGTCCTGAGAACAGGCAAGACAAATTATTAGGGAATGTGAGGCATGCCAATAAGTTTTTCATCCACAAAAAATGGGAGTAAATCCTAGAGGCTTAAAGCCTAGAGTTCTGTGGCAAATGGATGTTACCCATGTAACAAAATTTGGGAAACTCTCCTTTGTCCATGTTACTATAAATACTTATTCTCATGCTATGGTTGCTACAGCCCATTCTGGACAGGGTGTGAAAGATGTTATTCAACATTTGGTTAAAGCCTTTGTGGATCTAGGAATTCCTAAGGAAATAAAAACAGACAATGGACAAGCTTACACCTCCAAAGCTTTTGCTAAATTTTGTGCACAATGAAAAATCGTGCATAAAACAGGGATTCCATATAATCCACAAGGCCAAGCAATCATAAAACGGGCTCATCAGACCTTAAAAAGTCAATTGACAAGAATTAGATAGGGAGGAGAGAAGCAATACTCCCCCCATTACACTGTTAACCATGCTTTACTGGTTCTTAATCATTTCAATGCTGATGAGCAAGTAATAACTCCAATGATGAGACATTGGGGCATGGAAAAAACTACAACTGTTCCTTTACTAAAATGGAAGGATCTACTCACTGGAACCTGGCATGGGTCAGACATCCTGTTAACACCCGGGAGAACTATGCTTATGTTTTCCCACAGGAATGGGAATCCCCGATTTGGGTCCCAAACAGACTCATCAGGCCTTTCTCAGGTCCAAAAAAGAGCCAGGAAGAAAATGAAAATACATCAGGAGAGAAAACTGGAGCAGAAGATAAAGACTCTCTCTCTATCACCACCACAGGCTAATTCAACAAAAACCGCAACACCACCTACGTGGGGAAAGATAGAGAAGCTGGTTGAAAAGGCTCGGCACATTTTGTTAATGAGTTAAATAAGGATGTTTCTCTAACATTAACAGAGCAACAAATTATTGATCCAAAATTAAAAAACAAACTAGAGGCTTTGGAAATAGTAGTCTTAAGGTTAGGGACTGAAGTCAATAATCTAAAAACTCAGCTGACAACTAGATGTCATCAGTCATTTAAATATATTTGTGTTACCCCATTACCTTATAATGAGAGTTTAGATTGGGAAGCTACCAAAGTGCATTTACAAAAAATCTGGAAGGACAATAGCTTAACTCATGATATAGGACAGCTACAGGAAGACATCTCAGCCCTTAGTCAAGCTCATTTGGAAACCGTGGGGATAAATTCTTTGGCAGAAGACTTACAGAGAGGATTAAAAAGTCTTAATCCTTTAGATTGGTGGCACAACTTGGTTACATTTGGAGTCATAATACTAATTGTTATATGTATTCTTGTTGTCTTTCCAGTCCTCTTCAAACTAGTCTTCTGCCCCATCTCCTCTATACTAGAAGAAATTTCTCTGGCACATCTAAAAAATAAAAAAGGGGCAAATGCCATGCCTACTCTGGTGGAGTCTGCTTAGCATGGAACACCTGCTTTCAGACCTGAGAATGGGGCTTCACAAAAGCCGAGCTCTGAGAATGGGACTTCACCGAAGTCTACCTCAGAGAATGGGGCTTCAAAGAAGCCTACCTTCTGGAAAGGCTGGCAAGCCTTGGGAAAGATGTGTTTCTGTTCCTGTTTTTCTTTTCTTCCCTGTATAGGAGTGCCTATTAATCTTTTACTGTTCCTGCTGCTTGTTCTACTTACTCATGCTCAATGTTCCCTTATTCAAGCCTCTTTCTTAAAAGTGTCGATGACTCCAACATCCGAAGAGTGTCCTGAGAATATGACTAATTCACCAGAATTAATTGCTACTCTAAGCGCCTCTTATGGAGGCTATTAGACAAGTCATAAGTAAATATAAAAGTATTGGGGGTTTCATGACGTCACATCAGCAGAAGGAATTGATTGTAAGAGAAGCTGTAGGCACGGCTAGAGCAAAAAGAGTGTATGGCTACTGGAGACTTTCCTTTAATCCTAAAGCATATACAATAGACTCATGTAGATATCCTGTAGATAAGAAAGATGTAGAGGGATATTTAGACCAAAAGCTAAATAAGATTCTTAAACAGTTGGTAGATGGAAGGTGGCAATGGCTTATCAGAGGAAAATGGTGGGATCCTCCATTATCTAGAGGACTCCAAAGACTACCCCAGATCCATAGCCTTTTACAGGTGTGTATGATAAGGATGGCAACCATTGGGAAAACTACTTAGAAGAAAGAACTTCCTATTACTCTCTTTCATTTACTGAGAGACTTGCTAGATCTAGGTCTCCTTGGTACTTAGTATCAAAGAAGGAACAAGAAAGATCTTATGATACAGTTAAGGCCTCTATGGAGAAAAGTAAACAATTATGTGAAAGGGTTACAGAAAAGACACTATGAGCTTAAATTTGATATATGGCCAGAGATACAGATGTGCAATGACCTAGCTAGCCACAAAATCCATGCCTCTGATCAATTGATAGAGCAAACAAAATTTTATTTTTTTAAAAAGGTGGAAATAGAATTTATGTATTTGCTTGATATTAGTAAATACATTTTAGTAGCCTACATAAAGAGACATAGCTTTGAACAAATTACAGACAAGAATCTAAATCCTTGGTAATTCTAGTAAATCCTTGGTAATTCCAGTAAAATCTTCCTGAAATCAGTTGAATCACACTTTTCCTGTACAATGAAGAAATAGGTTCAAGCTAGTAAAGCAGCTAGAGAAGGCAGGAAGTTTTTATCTGTGACAAAAAACTTTGTGGAAAATGGTATTGAGAATTTATCACTGGTGATCCATTTGCACTGGAAGCATGATTCTGAACTATTGCTTGCTGAATCTGAACTATTGCTTTGATCATTATATTCTCCAAGAAGAAAAATGAGAATTGATAGTTTAGAAGTACTAACACATTTTGACCTTCTCACTAAGCACCTTCAATCATCAAAATCACATGAAGAAAATAGACAGGCCTACTTTTTAGATGAAAAAATTGTCTTTTAAAAAACAAGGAATTTATGTAGTCATGCATAGGACTTCTATTTTACCAATGCCTCATACATTTTTATAATGGTGGGTAACAATAAATAATGGATCTATTAGTAAGCTCTTAAAGCTCATATGTTCAATAATGAGTTCTCTTATACTGTATCATGGTATTTTTTTGTTTATGGTCTTAAGAAATTTACCTAACTAACTTGAATTTCTGATAGGACAGTATCATCACTGTACATCTTGCTTCTATACTCTCAGTTTTACATTACTATCTAAGTATGTGCATTAGATAGTTGTAGAGAAAAAAGTAGAAGCCACACTAGCGGCTCATGTCATTAATCCTAGCTAATCAGAAAAATGAAATCTGAGGATTGTGGTTTGAAAGCAGACCAAGAAAAAAAGTCCATTAGATTCTGATTTGAAAGTAACCAGAAAAAGGTAGAAATGGAGCTGTGGTACAAGCAATAAAATGCTAGACTTGAGAAAAGTGAAATAAAAAATAACAAATTCTGGGAAAAGCTGTGTGTACTGTAAGAAATGTCCTGCTGTGTTAGGAGCCATTCCAGATGTGTAGAGGCTCTGAGTTTTGACTACAGTTGTTCTGAGAACAATAGTGCCATCTTCTCGGGGGTTGGAATATTCATGTGCTCAAGGACTCCTGAGGCCTTGGGCTACACGTTGGTGTGTGTGTGTGTGTGTGTGTGTGTGTGTGTGTGTGTGTGTTTCCCTCATTTTTCCCTGTCCACTTTGTGAGTGCCTGTCTGCCTATTCCTAATCTCGGATGGTGTTCTCCATTGCATACTAGCCTTTAGCCCCCATCAGGATCTGTAATGAGTCTTAAATTGTCAGAGACCTGAATATTCCACTTTTCATTTGGAGCCCAAGTTTGGCTGTCCATATCTTTGTCCACCTCCAGAGGATTCTGGGTCAGCAGGGCCAGCTGGCATATGTTCTCCCCTGCCTCTGGGAGGGCAGGGTCAGTCATGCGATGTCCTGTCCTTTTCCTCAGATGGGCCTCTGCCTGTACATCCCACTCCCAGCAGTCTGGCAGTGGAGTGGGGGAAGGGTGGTTGCCAGTGGCTCTGACCAACTCGAGCTTGATAGCTGACTGAAGGCTAACCCAGCAAGGATGATCCGCGTTTACATGGGAGGTGAGGCCAAGGTGGCTTGAAAGTATTGGTCGATGTCTAGGAAATGTCAACATATCTTATCACAGGTAAGTCTATCTTCCGACCCGAGCAGGGCCTCTAGACAATTCCAGATGTCCAGAATACAGAGGCACAGACTTTGAGCTCCAGGGCCAGAGAACTAGGGGATGAGAGACTGATATGGCCAATGCCTCAATGTTCTGGGGCATTATCCTTGAACTGGCTATGTCCCCCTTGTGTAATTTCTTAACCCAGTGTTGGCCACACACCGGCCACTTGTGCTGTGGAAGTGGCAGGAGCAAAGGTGAGATCTAGGATGAGAAAAATCAGGATTTATGCCCTGAATGGGATGTAGGGTGTCTTTAAAAAAATCTTAGAGCTGGAACTCAGAGCTGGGCACTGTCCCTGAGGTTCCTTTGTTCAAGGCTAACACTCTAACACTTGAACAACAGCTCACCTTTCATCTTTTTTAGTAGCTGAGTAGACAGAAGAGTCTCACATACTTTCCTCCTTGGCTATCCTAACAGCTCAATCACTTGAGTAGTTAGGATTTCTGGTATAAGCCACTGGCACCTGCTAAGGATGTGTGTGTGTGTGTGTGTGTGTGTGTGTGTGTGTGTGTGTGTGTGTGTGTGTGTGTACCAGGGCTTGAACTCAGAGCTTAGGTGGTATCCTAGGTATCTTTAGCTTGTTTGCACAAGGTTGATGCTGTACTACTTGAACTACAGTAGCTCTGCTTCCCATGTTTTTCGTGATTCTTTGGAGATAAGAGTTTGCCTAGGCTAGCTTTGAATCTTGATTGATCCATAGGTCTCAGCCTTGAGTAGCTACGATTATAGGCATGAGCCACTAGCATCCAGCTGCATGGATGTCTTTTCCTACTCTCTTCTGTTCTAACAGCTGTCTACTTGCCCTGGCCTAGATCTCTGACCTCCACATCAACTTCCACCATCCCCTGACGGTGTGAAGAACATAAAACTCAAACCTGATACCATTCTTTTTCCTCAGTGGAGGAGGTTATGTTTCATCTGAAGCCTGAGGTAGGAGGGGTAGCTGTAGATGGGTGCTCAGCTGGGAGAAAGGTAGTCTGTTTTAGCCAAGAAAGGAAGTGTGGCCAGATGCTAATAGCAGGAGCTCTCATACTCCTAGCTCGTCAGGAGTCTGAGATCTGAGGATTGCCATTCAGAGGCAGCCCAGATAGAAAAGTCTGTGAGACTCTCTTCTGCAAATAACCACCCAAAAGCTGGAAGAAAAGCTGTGGCTTAAGTGGTAGAGTGTTAGCACTGAATGAAAAAAGTGAGGGATAGAGCCCATGCCCTGAGGTCAAGCCCTAGTAACAAGGTGCTTATGTGTGCACACACAGACACAGAGACACACAGACAGACACACACACACAAAACACATACACTGGAAGGTGGTAATGATGAGGTGAGCTAGAACTTGGGGCAGTCCTGAGGCATTGTCACAGTAAAATCTACAGGCATATCAAGTGGTTTCTCCCTAAATCCTTATTGGGCTGAGGGGTCTGGGCCATGACAGTAAGTTCCATGGAACCTGTCCCTCCATCTGTGCACTGGGCCACAGGACCAAAGGGAGGGCACTATGGATGCTCATTTGTAGTCGACCCAAGATTGCAGACCTTCATGTGCCCCTGAGCACTGGAAAGGAAAGCAGGCCTCTGAGCCCTGGGACTTCAGGGACAGCGGCTGCTACAAGCATCAGCCAGCCGGCTGTGTATTCCTGAGACTACAAGTCTTTCATGAGCCCAACACAACACCTGCCCAAGGTGTGCCTGACAAATTCACTCGTGTGATATCCGCATGAGTGGGCATTACCTGGTGTGACATCTTGTAGCTTCTGCCCCTCCCGGCTCAGAACTGTGGTCTGAGACTTCAATTTACTGCTCAGATCCACATTACATCCATGACAGATGCCATTCTGATTATCTCCATGCCCCAAGGCTGCACCCTTCTCTGGTACTGTGTCTTGCTCTGTAGGCAATGGCCTCCAAACAGGCTGCTCTCAATACTTGTAGGACACCTAGACATTGGGAGACCCTTAGGGGCCCACTGGAAAGTACTCTGCTTAGAGCCAGAGAGTGAGGTACAAGCAGGCCAGGGGTTGGTCATGGGGCTTGAACTCTGGGCCTGGGCGCCATCCCCAAGCTCTTCAGCTTACCACTTGAGCTACAGAGCCACTTCCAGTTTTATGGAGGTTCCTTGGAGATCAGAGTCTCCCGGACTTTCCTGCTTAGGCTGGCTTTGAACCGTGGTCCTCACATCTCAGTCTTCTGAGGACTAGGAGGACAGTTGTGAGCCACCAGTGCCCAGCTGATATGGCTTTTCACCATAGTGGACTAGGAGCTCCTGAAAACTTTTCTTTTTTTTCTGTGCCAGTACTGGGGCTTGAACTCAGGGTCTGAGCTCTGGTCTCTAAACTTTTTCACTCAAGGTTAGCACTTTACCACATGAGCCACAGCTCCATTTCTGGCTTTTGGTAGTTAATCGGCAAGAAGAGTCTCACTAACTTTCCTCCCCTGAGCTGGCTTGACACATGATCTCTATCTCAGTCTCCTGAGTAACTAAGATTTACAGGGGTTGAGCCACTGGTGGCATTGGGCTAGAAGCTTTTCTTAAGCAAGCTTTCTTCCCTGCATTTGCCCTGAATCCTACATGCAAAGGAGGTCTGAGGGTCAGGAGCTGTTAAAAATAAGCTTCCAGCCACAGGAAAAGGATGGGGTCCCTGGTAAAAAGCTAAGCTAATCTTCACCCTGTGCCCCATTCTGGGACCCCACCCTCTGCCCTACCTGTGACTCAGCCTTGAATGTCCTGCCATACTTGCCTGAAGCCACAGAACCTTCATTCCACCAACACCATTTGCTCTACACCACACCTCAGGACCTTTGCCCATGCTGTATCTTCTGCCTGAAGCCCTCTGCCCTGAATCCACATTTTAGAACTCCTGTAGAATTTTGGCACTGCTTATATCACCTCCTGGAGCAAGTCTTTCCTTTCCTTCTCCATCTTTTTTTTTTTAATATTGAGTTGCTAGAGATAGAACTTGTGCAGGCTGACTAGCAAATGCTCTATCTTGTGTGTGTGTGTGTGTGTGTGTGTGTGTGTGTGTGTGTGTGTGTGTGTGTGTGTGTGTGTGTGTTTGTGTGCATGTGCGTGCCAGTCCTGGGGTTTGATTTCATGGCCTGGATGCTATCTGATCCCTGAGCTTTTGTGCTCAAGGCTAGCACTCTACTACTTAAACCACAGCTCTACTTCTGGCTTTTTGTGTGTTTAATTAGAGAAAAGCGTCTCATATAGACTTTCCTGCTTTCAATTGGGATCCTCAGATCTCAGCCTCCTGAGTAGCTTACAGAGGTTAACCACCATCATATACCCTTTACCCTACCTCTTACCTATAAACTCGGCCCTCCTCTGATTCCCAGAAGAATACGTCTCATCAGGCTCACTTTTTATTTTTGCCAATCTTGGGGCTTGAACTCAAGTTCTGGGCATGTTACTGAGCTTCTTTTGCTCAAGCCTAGCATTCTATCACTTAAGTCACAGTGCCACTTTTGGCTTTTTCTTTTTCTGTGGTACAGAGGAATTGAACCTAGTCATGGAAGGGTGCTAATTAAAGTTATATAAAACATGAATTATAATGTGAATGAAATTCATGGTTCCATTACTTGTTCTAAGAAAACAATTATGCCTTTTGTTTTCAATTATATTTCTTTGAGAATGTGTAACATGCATATATTTCACTGTTAAAAAACAGTTACATTACATCAAGTTGATTAAAACTGGTATTTGAAAATTGCACACTTAAAACAAATATACTTCCACTTTCTTCTAACACATAATTAGCATAACAGTATAGCAAAGCTTGGTGTTAGCTGTTCATGTGTAGAATTCTAGAAACTCAGGAGGCTAAGATCTGATTATTTTAGTTCATTGTCAGTGCAAACAGACAAAAATATGAAAAAAATATCTGGAATTATCCAGCATGAAGCAGAAGGTGAGGATGTGGCTCAAGGAATAGAGTGTCATCATACATGAGCAAAAAATATGAAGGAGACCATTAAACATTGAGTTCAAGCCCTAAAAATGGCAAATACACACAAGACAACAACAAAAAAGTAGTATGAGCATCAATAATGAAGACAAAATAGGAAAGATCATGAGAAATATGTAAACATCTTGCAGACAGAAATCATTTGACAGAATTTTGATTCATGAGAGAGAAAAGTCACAGTCTGATTTGTACAATCTCATTGTAGTCATTTGTGTTGAAACTTGGCTATTGGGTAACATGTGAAAGAGAAGACTGGACTACCTGACAGTGCAGACCTTGCCTGTTACTATGCACCATCCCGCTCTGCAAAAATCTAAGAGTGCTTGTTAATATTTTTTTTAAAAAACCTCGTTAGAGACTGGTCCACATAGACTGGGGTCATTATTTTGAGGCTTCTGATCAGTGCTTTTGTTTATAACCACTCCTATTTTATCCCTCTTCCTTTGTGCAGCTATACCTTACTTAGCTGGCACCAAGCCAAGGCTTTGAACTAGACCACGTGCCTAAATCCCACCCTTTTTTCAGCTACAACTCATTTCACATGCTATCTATGTTTTATCATGGTCTTCCTATTCTCCACAAGAAAACTCTTATATTCATGTAAACCCACTACAAATAACCTAGGTAGATAAGGGAGTAAGGTTTAGCATTGGCTGAGGCTCTCATATGTAGGTTTGCTCCCTAATAAATCTGTGCTACACTATCTCTTTTTTCTTCATGGTTTTTGAATTTGACAAATGATTGATTTGGTTTGATGTAATCCCATTTATCCAAACTTACTTTGGGAATTTTGACCTGTGCCAAGGAGCCCTCATGTTTCCCCTAACTCTTACTGTCACATTCTCAAGTTATCCGGACTTACATTGAGGTCTTTGATTCATTTGGGATCAATTCTGGTGCAGGGGTATATATAAGGATCTAACTAAAGTTTTCTGTGTACAGACAATTCTTTTAGCACAATTGTTTTTTTTGGGGGGGTGTCTAGTCGTAGGGACTGAACTCTCGGCCTGGGCGCTGTCCCTCAACTCTTCAGCTCAAGGCTAGCGCTCTACCACTTGAGCCACAGCCCCACTTCTGGCTTTTTTCTTTTTGCTTAAGTGGTGCTGAGAAATCGAACCCAGGGCCTCAGGCATGCAAGGCAAGCGCTCTACCATTGAGCTACCTTCCCAGCCCCTCAGCACAATTTTTTTGAAGAGGCTGTCTTTCTTCCATCCTGGGTTTCTGACTTACTTATCAAAGATTATGTGCCTATAGGAGTGGCTTCATTTCTGAGCCTTCAATTTTGTTGTATTGATGAAATTCTGTGCTTCCTTTGGAAAGAATGGCATTACCCATTCCTGAGGAAATGGAAAGACTGGAAAACGATATTAAGTGAAATAAGCCAGATCCAATTAAATATATGCTGCAAGGTTTTCCTCATTTGAAATAACTACACTATGTCCATAAAACTACAAGTTAATCCAATAGATAGTAAACCAAAAATAATTCCTCTTGGACATGATTAACTAACTGCAGTCTGAGCATACACATGGCAAGAAGATGGGAAGCTATTCTTAGGAGAGGATCACAATGGCTCAATACCTATGGGCATGTGACCAAATAAAATGTTGCTTCTTGCAATGAACTCTAATAATCAATCATACATGTGAAGTACATATATCTGCATATAATTTTAAAAGATGTCATAGAAACAACCGACTTCTATATAAACTCAACAGCAACATTCTAACTTTAGAAGAAAAAATTGAGGAAAGTTTTCAACACAAACTAAAATACACAGTGGAAAAGGTGGGAGAGAAAAGATAAGATGAAAAGTAGAATAGCTAACTATTGAAGAATTCATAAACAGTTTCCAAACTTTACAAGAGAACTGGTCAATCTCCAAGAAGGCCTAATAATAATTTGATAAAGAGTAGTAATACAATAGTTACTTGAAATAAATACTTTCATTTTAGAGAGGCCTGAATCCTCAAAAAGTAAACAAAATATTTTCAATTCTTGTACCCATTGACATAAAACAAATATGAAATGGAAATAGTTTCCTTTTCTGTCCTTTCCATTCCTTTTCTGTTTTCTTCTTTTTCGTTTTTTCCTTTGGCACTACTGGTGCTTGAAGATGCTAAGACTCTAACACTTTAGATTATTTTTCTGTCCAAGCCTCTCATGAGCAATGATCTATTACCAATGACTTCCACAAACGTGAGATAACAGGGAAATTACCCTGTATCTAGCTTACTTTGGTTTCGTAATTTCTCACTATTATTTTTTGGTCAAAACTGGCCCTGATATGTCTTCTAAATCTCTGCCTTCTAATTAGCAGGGTATATTTCAGCTCAAGTTTGGACTCAGACTATTTTTCAATGTAAACTTTCTATATTGACTTCTGTTTTCTAGATATCATTAAATTCTATTGAGGTTAGTATGGATCTTTATGAAGTTATAAGAAGAACACAGAGATATCCCTGGAATAATTTTCCTGGTTTCTTTAAATATTTATAGCATGACATCACAAGTATGACATTAATATTTCACAAGTACTTTATGCATACTTCAGTAGTTTTAATTATTTTGCGCACATATTGAGTCCAATATAATTTTATCAACTCTATATGAATATACCATATTTACACATACGTTTCTTTACCAAAAATGAGTCTTTCTCATGCTTCCCTTTTATTATTAAACCCACTACTTCTCTTTGTCCCATCCCAAACCTATTTCATCCTGGCAACCACCGCAATTTTTTTCTCCAACTTCTAGATCATGCAATAAATAAGCTTTTAAGATTGCCTTCAAATATATGATAGATTATTCCCAGTTATTGTATGCTTTAATATTGTATTGTATTCACTCGAGTTGCCTTTTGGTTCTGTCATAGAGAATGTAGCACAATTTGTTTCCCATTCACCTGAAGAAAGACTGTATTGATTTCCATTTCTTTGACTATAGGAAGTAATGCTGCTAAAAATCTCTGTGTTTTGGCCTTTGGGTGAATGTTACATTTTATTTCTATGAGACAAAGCCTAAAGAGCTCAATTCCTGTGCTATACTGTGCGTGCTTGCATATTTCATATTCTAGGAACCTGTCACAATATTTTTAGTAGTGGCTTTCCCATTTGACATTCCTGCCTGCATCCAGTTTCTCTGTTTCTTGATAGCATTTAGTATGGTCATTATTGTATTATGTGGAGTAATTCTCATACATGTTTTATGATGTCATTTAAGTTTTAATGTGTATTTATTTGATGACTGATGATGATTTTCTTGTGGTTATTTTTCACAAGATATATTTTGCTGGTTTCTAATTGATTTTTTTAAACATTAGGTTTTGAGAATTCTATGTAGAATATAGATATGAGGCATCCTTCAGTTATAGTATTTGCAAATATTTCATCCTTGACTATGAGTATCCAACATCATCATCATCATCATCATCATCATCATCATCATCATCATCATCATCAATATTATTATTACTACTATTCCATTTGTACATGTGTGTATGGTCCTGGGGTTTGAATACAGGGTCCCTGAGATTTGTTGTTTTGTTAACAAGTTATCCTTTGAGTAATGCCTCACTTCTGCTTTCTTCCTGATTAATCACAGATAAGATTCTCAGGGACTTTATTTTGTAGTCTGGGTTCAAACAACAATACTCAAATCACAGCCTCCCAAGTAGCTAAGGTGAGATACATGAGCCCTCTGCTCCCAAATTCTATTCACTACTTGTATATGGGCTTTCACAGACCAAATTACTTTACACTTTTCTTGAGTTCTAATATATCAAGTTTTCCTTTCCTATAATTTTAATGCCTAAGTTAAGAATGCTTCATCTCCAAAATTGTAAACACATCTTCCTTTGTTTTATATTTACATCAATTTTTTTGTTTTATATGCCATGTTTTAATCCTGCTTGAAGTTAATATTTGAATAAATTGTTATGTTTAAGTCAATGCTCATTTTTTAATTCTCCCCAATACCGTCTACCTATCACCTCTTATTAAAGAGAATGTCATTCCACAAATATTTAGTTTTACTCCTTATTAAATATTCCTTAATAATAATTATGTGAATCTAATCGAGTGCCTTACAGACCCATTGAGCTTTGTAATCTTTCCTTTACAAACATAACAATTCTACACTAACAGCTTTAATATTGGACGGAGAAATACATTCCAGTTTATATTTCTTTGTCAATGAGTCAAAGAGTGCTGGTCAGGTGTTTTTTAGAAATTTTCATAAACTTTTAAATATTAATGCAAATGAAAAACTTTAATCTTCCTAAATAAGTTATCAAAATATCCAAATACATATCTCTGTAATAATATACAAACATATGAGTAGGTCATACTATACCTAGCCAGAGCATACATATAGAGATTATTGGAAATAGAAACAACAAGATATTCCTGCAGAACCACTATGTAGAAATTGGAATCATTATACATTGGTGCTTGGCACTTAAAATGATATTGTCAATTTGTTAAACATACTGACAATTTTTAAGGTATTACATATAGAGTTGCCTCTATGATCCAGCATTTTCAATCATAATTTTATATACAAAATATATTTCAACTTATGTCAAGTGAGACACATGTACAAGAATATACATAGCAAAACCTTTTACAATAAAAAAATAAAATATTGAAATTCCCATTGAGGACATTATAAAGTTATACACATGCATAAAAACCAATATTCTCTATCCATGAAAAAAATTACATGGACTTACTTACTTGGGAAACACTAATATTGCATGGGAGAAATGGATACAATAAATTACATTCTCTAATTATGTGAGCTTTTTAACATTGGCACATCCGTAGTGGTAGACTAAGTAATGGTTGGTCAAGTGGAGGGTAGGTTGAAATGATGACAGGAAGTGGCTATTAATAAATATTGGAGTATTTTGATAGAGCAGTGAAGATAAAATATTCTAGAACTGAAGGTGATGTTCATAGTCCAACTCTTGGATGTTCTATGAATCATTGTACTTCATCGAATATTTACAGATTGCATTTGCATTACTCTTAGGAAAAAGTTTAGAATAGTAGTTGGTGAATCTGAGTGATAATTTAAAATTTAAAATCACAGAATTCTGTAATCAATAAGTTTAGTATATGGATGAATAAGACTATCAATAAATTATGATCTGTGACATATCATCTTAGTGACTATGACATTGTGAGTCAGTGAATATTCTACAAAATTATGTAAATTGAGGGATGAGATAGGATTGAGAGGAATGAAGGATAGTGAACCTCAAGGTGCATTCCATTAGCCATGAAATGTGTCTTACTGGTACACTGTTTGTCTTGCATGTGTGAAGCCCTCGGTTTGATTCCTCAGTACTACATAAACAAAACAATCTGTAATTGGCACTATGACAAGTCATAGAGTGCTAACGTGAGGAAAAGAAGCTCAAGAACATTGCCAAGACCCTGAGTTCAAGCCCCAGGACTAGCCAAAAATAAACATGATGCATTTTATTAAGCCGCGCACTAGAGGCTCACGCCTGTTGTCCTAAATGCTCAGGAGGCTGAGGATTGAGGTTTGAAGCCAGCCCTGGCAGGAAAGTCCATGAGATTCTTATCTCCAATTAAATCTCAGAAAAATTTGAAAGTGCTGCTGAGCCTCAAGTGAAAGAGTTCTAGCGTTCATTCAAAGGAGCTCAGGGGCAACGCCCAGACCCAGATTTCAAACCTCAGGAAAGAAAAAAGAAAAGAAAAAAAAAACCACACAAATTACTATACGTAAACTGCTTTATCAAACAGCAATTTCTATTCAACTACTTAAAGTTAATTTAAAAATATGATTAGAATAAAATACTAATCACTTTGGGAAGAAGACATAGATAGAATTGAAATGTTGTTTACAGGAGACAAAGTAAATTTTATATCATACACTTTGAGTTGAAATTTGTTCTTGTCTTCTTACATCATTTATGAAATTGACAATATTGCAAGTTATGGGTTAATTTCCTTGAGAAACTGATTGTATTTATCTGTCTTTTCACAAGAAAACATAGTGGTGATTTTTTGGTCTCTTTTTTTTAAAATTTTGAACGTACCTTTCAGAAGGGTTACAATTACATGGGCAATGTAATGAGTTCATTTCTTATCAAGCGTTGTTGCCTCCACCTTTGTTTCCCCTTCCCATCCCTTCCCATCTTCCCCCACCCCACCTCCTAGCCAAAGTTGTACATTTTGTTTTTCGACATAATGTCTTGTACATCTCATTGCTGGAATGGGTCCACCTGTATCCCTATTTAAACAATATGTTTTTTTCCCTCCCCTCCAGAAATTATACAAACATCAAATACAGTGAAACCAAGGCTTTACCGTGGGGGAAGGACATACAAAGAAACAAAGAAATCACCTTATACATATGTTAGAAACAATCACGAGAAAGAAAATACATTTGAATCCTTTATCTTGGAGTTAATTTCTCCTAACATCTGACAGTTTCTGCTTGTCTCAGACATATATTAGTTATTGAAAATAAGGGAAACCATGAGACCTATGTTTCTTTGGGCCTAGTTTACTCCACTTAACATAATTTTTTCCAAGTCGTTCCATTTCATAACAAATGTGGCAATGCCATCCTTTCTGATGGAGGCATAGCATTCCACTGTGTATATATACCACATTTTATTGATCCATTCATTTACTGAGGGGTATCTGGCTTGGTTTCACATCTTAGCTATAGTAAAAAATGCTGCAGTAAACATAGTTGTGCTGATTGCTTTGTTTGTGATCATTTGGGTAAATGCCCAAAATGGGTTTGCTGGGTCATAGGGGAGCTGTAAGTGGAATCTTTTTAGGAACCTCTATACTACCTTCCAAAGTAGTTGAACAAATTTACACTCCCACCAACAATGCAGTAAGGTTCCCTTCTGTCCAAATCTCCTCCAGCATCTGTTTTAATTACAATTCTTGAATATAAACATTCTAAATGGAATGAGGTGGTATCTCAATGGTGTTTTGATTTGCATTTCTTTTATGGCATTTCTTCATGTGACTATTGTCCACCCTTCTTTCCTCTTCAGAGAAGTTTCTCTTTAAGTCTTTAGCTCACTTATTCATTGGGCAGTTGTTTCGTTGAGGATTTGTTGTTGGGCATTTTAATTATTTGAGTTTCAGGTGTATTTTAGATATGAGAGCCTTGTCCATTTTACGGCTAGTGAAGATCTTCTCCAAATACTTGGGATTTCTATTGATCTTGCAAGCTATGTCCTTTGCCATGCAGAAACTCTGTGATTTCAAGCAATCTCGTTTGTCCAACCTTTCTTTGATTTGTTGTGTTTCTGGGTTTCTATTAAGAAAATTTCTGCCTGTGCCAAGGAGACCTAGGGTATCTCGTATTTCATTCTGTACTGTTTTCAGGGTGTCTGTTTTGACTCTGAGTTCTTTGATACATTTGGTGTTGATTCATGTGCAGGATGCTATATAAGGCTCTAGCTTTAGTTTTCTACAAGTGATCCACCAATTTACCCAGCACCCTTTACAGAAGAGGCTGCTTTCTTCCATTCTATTTTTTAGCTCCCTTATCGAAGATTAGGTGTGGGTTCATTTCTGGTTTTCAATTCTAGTCCATTGGTCCTGATGTCTGTTCTTGTGCCAGTACCAGGCTGTTTTTATTACTATGGCTTTGTAGTGGAGTTTGAAATTTGGTATTTATATTCCTCCAGCACTGTTCTTTCTGTTAAGGATCATTTTTGCTATTTGGGTTTTTTATTGTTCTATATGAATTTTTGGATTGCCTCTTCTATTTCCTTGAAGAATGAGGTTGGAATACTGATATGTATCACACGGAATTTGTAGATAGCTTTGGGAAGTATTGCCATTTTCACGATGTTGATCCTTCCAATCCAGGAGCATGGGAGGTTTTTCTGCTTCCAAAGTTCTCTTTTGATTTCCTTTTTAAGGTTTTTAAAGTTTTCATCATAGAGGTCCTTCACTTCTTTGGTTAAGTTAATTCCTAGGTTTCTTATTTGTTGTGGGGCTATTATAAATGAGGTTGCCTTCCTTATTTCACCCATGATATTCGCATTGTTGTCATACAGAAAAGCCATTTATTATTGAGGGTTAATTTTTTACCCTGCTACTTTGCCAAATTTTGAATCAGCTTCAGTAATTTGATAGTGGAGTCCGTGGGATACTTTAAATAGAAAATCATGTCATCTGCAAAGAGGGAGAATTTTCCTTCAACTTTCCATATTTGGATCCCTTTGATGTTTGCATCTTGTCTTATTGCTGTAGCTAGGCATTCTAATGCTAAATTGAACAGAAGTGGAGAGTGGACATCCTTGTTTCATTCCTGAGATAAGAGGAAGTGGCTTTAGTTTTTCACCATTAATTTTAATGCTTGCTGTAGGTTTGTCATATACAGTCTTTATTGTGTTGAGGAATGTTCTATGAATTCCTAATTTTTCCAGAAACTTCATCATAAAGGGTTGGTTGGATCTTGTCAAATGCTTTTTCTGCATCTATTGAGATAATCATGTGGTTCTAATCCTTTCTCTTTGTTGATGTGACAAGTCATATTAATTGATTTGACTATATTGAACCTGCTTTCAATCCCTGAAATGAATATTTTTTGATCGCAGTTTATGATTTTTTGGATGAATTGTTGAAATCGATTGGCCAAAATTTTGTTGAGAAGTTTTACATCAATGTTTTTCAAAGAAATGGGCCTATAGTTCTTTTTTCTTTGATGAGTCCCTGCCTGGTTTTGGGATGAGGGTTATCATGGTTCATAGAATGTGTTTGGTAGTGAACATTCTCTTTCAATTTCATTGAAGAATTGGAGGGACTATTGGTGAGGCCTCTGCTTTGAAGGCCTTGTAGAATTCCACTGTAAATCCATCTAATCCTGGGCTTTTCTTAAATGGAAGATCTCTTACTGCTCTTTCTATTTCAATGCTTGGTATGAGCCTTTTAAGTTGGTTTAACTCACTGTGGTTTAGTTTCGGCATGTCGATATCTGCCAGCAAAAGGTTAATTTCTGCCAAGTTTTCAAACTTTTTAAAATAAAGTTTTGAGAAGTATTCCCTTATAATGTTCTGAATCTTGGTTGTTTCTGTGGTGAAGTTTCCATTCTCATCTCTGAGTTTATTTACTTGGGTGTGTTCTCTCCTTTTTCTGATAAGATTTGCTAAGGGTCTGTCAATTTTGTTAATTTTTTCAAAGAACCAACTCTTTGTTTTGTTGATTATTTTTATCATTTTTTAAAACTAATTCGCTTAATTCTGATGTAATTTTACTTATTTGTTTCCGTCTAATGGACTTGGATTTATCTTTTTGCTCTTTTTCTAGGAGGTTCAAATGTGTCATTAAATTGTTGGTTTCAGATCTCTCCAATTTGTTGGTGTAGGAACTCAGAGCTATAAACTGCCTCTGAGTACTGTCTTTGATGTTTCCCAGAGGAGCTGGTAATTGTGTGTTAATTTTTGTTGAATAGCATGAATATTTGAATTTCCTTTCTAATCACTTCCATGACCCACTGGTGATTCAACAGTGTGTTGTTCAGCCTCCATGTTTTACAGGACTTTCTTTGGTGGCTTTTTGTGTTGAGTTCTAATTTTATTCCCTTGTTGTCTGAGAGAACACAAGGTAAAAGTACAATGTTTCTTGGGCTGGGAAGGTGGCTCAGTGGTCGAGCGTTTGCCTTGCATGCCTGAGGCCCTGGGTTCGATTCCTCAGCACCACATAAGCTAAAAGAAAAAAGCCAGAAGTGGCGTTGTGGCTCAAGTGGTAGAGTGCTAGCCTTGAGCTGAAGAGCTGAGGGACAGCGCCCAGGCCCAGAGTTCAGGTCCTACGACTGGACCCCCCCCCAAAAAAAGTAAAATGTTTCTGAATTTGGAGAAGTTTGCTTTGTGACCTAAAATGTGGTCTATTTTGAAAAATGTCCCATGTGCTTCTGAGGAAAACGTGTATTTTGATGGTGCTGTGTGAAATATTTGGTAGATGTCTGTTAAATCTAGTTGATCCATGCAGTTGAGGACCTCCTTATTTATTTTCAGAGCAGTTACAATAGGTTGATGATATCCTATAATATGTGGATATCAGATCAAAATTTAAATATATCACTGCACACATACAGGACAATCATATATAGCTTATAACTTGAAATTTTAAGAAGGCAACAGTTGGGGAAAAAGACAATGTTAGAAGGTTAATAACAAATACACAGACATGGAAAAATACAAAAAATGTGCAAATAGTTATTGTTAATAGTAACAAAATATTTTCCTCAAGTTTCAAAAATGAAACTATAAAAATAATACTTAATATCATCAAATAAATATGCCATGCAGAAAATTTACCATAGACATATATTTCCACATAATTTGTTTTATTTGATAACAAATGGATTAGAAGAAAATGTAATTACATGTCTGAAGATGATAACACTTTCAAGTGTCATTGATTGAATCCAACAAAGGATAGTAACAGAGAAGTAGAGAGTGAGAACAACCTGGGGTATGGATGAAGATACTCAGTGAGGAAAGAATGTGCTCCATTTCCCTCATCAAAATACAACTAGGACAGCTACCTTTTGACAGAACAGTTGTGAAGGAGAATAGACGAGTTACTAATTTAGGTAGTAATTTATTACTTTTATTCCCTAATATGATGTGATTCCCCAATGATGTGAGTGATCCTAGATTTTCTGAGCCCTTGTTTCCCCCAAAGTTTCTTATTCCTCCCCTTGCCAATGATTCTTCTGCTACTCTCATTTATCTTTGTTTCTGAACTGAACTCCTGTAACCTTTTGGTTCATGAGAAAGTGCTGGAGAAATATGAGCATGGCCTGGAGTCTGAGCTAACATCCACTCCAGCTTGGAGAATATGGTGAAGGACTTCCACTTGGGTCTTAGAATCAGATTATTTATTGACCTATTTGGAATTGGAGAAACTCACTCCCTCAGGCAGAATCTCCCTTGACTTTCTATGAAGAGATTTGGTACTAGGGCAAAATTCAGAGAATGAGCTTTCCCAATGTCATAAGGAACAGGTTCAAAACTAAAAGTGGCCTCAGTTCCCACAGGGCCAGTCAGAAGCCAAAAGATCACACTTTCACACTTTCTTCATCAAGAACCTTCTGGAAGGAACAGACTATGAGCAACGTCTAAGATGGAGATAAAATGAGACTGGGCCTAAGGAGGACACAAAAGAATGACCCTCTCTTTGACTACAAGTGAGTTGTGTAGTGAAACATGACAACTTCCTTCATATACGAAAATTCACTAGGTGAGTTGTCTCACTGCCACTTTGCAGGAGGTCAGTTTCTCCTAAAGAGAAGTTGTTAAATGTTGTGACTGTCAGTTTGCTCTCTAGGCTGTCTCTCTCACCCCTTCCCATGCCAGAATGCATTGCTTCTTTCAGGCACTCAAATACTTGTCCAGACTCCTAGGCAGGATTACTGTAGGCTATTGTTTGGCTAACCTCTTGCATTTGAGGTAGAATATGCCCAGGCTCTGCTCATGCCAAGAGGTAGATGGAAGAGGTAAGTATAAGCTCAGATTTGTACTGAAGAACAATCATATTGAAAAAAAAATTAAATGAAATTAATAGTTGAGTGATTTAGAGTTTATAGCAACAAAATTTAGGTAATTATTAGTAACACATCTAGAATCATGGATTGGAAAGGGAACAGTGAATTAGGTCTAGGATACGATGCAAAAGACACACCATAGCCATAACAGGAAATAAGAGTTTGAAGGAACTATTGGCATAGGTCCATTTACTATCTTAGGAGTGACCTTGGACAGGAGGCTTTTAGAATAATATCTGAAAGAGAGGGAATTGCTGGGCACTGCTGGCTCACACCTGTAATCCTAGCTACCCAGGAGGCTGAGATTTGAGTATTATGCTTCAAAGCAAGCCAAGGCTGAAAAACCCAAAATTTGTGCTGTGGCTCAAGTGGCAGAGTACTAGCCTTTGGCTCAGGGACACTGCCTAGGACCTGAGTTCAAGCTTCAGGATCAGCAGAATAACAACAACAAAATAATAATGATAAAAGAAATAAAAGAAGGACTTGAAGATATGCGATGGAATGATGATCGTGTGTAACTGTTTATGGAACAAAAAAGGAGACAAAATTTGGAGTAAAATAATACCCATTCATTACTAATCAAGGATGCAAAGCAAATGCCAAATCCCTCTTCTCAAAAACTTCCAAACATGGGCTGGGAAGGTGGCTCAGTGGTAGAGTGCTTGCCTTGTATGCATGAGGCCCTGGATTCGATTCTTCAGTGCCACATCAGTAGAAAAAGCCAGAAGTGGTGCTGTGGCTCAAGTGGTAGAGCACTAGCCTTGAGCTGAAGAGGTGAAAGGCAGTGCTCAGGCCCAGAGTTCAGGCCCTTTGACAGGCCAAAATAAAAACAAATAAACAAAAAACCCAAAAAACTTCCAAACTTATCTTTTCTCATAATTTAGGAGAGGCTCCTTTTACAGGAATTCTCCTTATCTAGCTCAAGGTCATCAGAACTTCAGTAGACTTTCCCTGTTGAGATGTAATGCACCTAACTCTACTGAACCTAATCATGGCTAGGAAAGTATGGATATTGATACATTTGTCATATTTATCCTTATGAATATATAATACTGTCAGGTATTATATATAATATATTATACAATATATTATACATTATGTGTTATATATTAAATATGTAATAATTTAAAATATATTATGTATTAACAGACTTCCTAATTTTAGAGGTAGGAACAAGCAACATATTGAAAGAAAAAAACTTGAATCTCTGAGTAATTTCTCTACCACAGTACAATACCAGGTTTCATTCTTATTACCCAAAGAGCAACATAGGAAAGCGATGCCCATGGATGTGGTTCTCTGGATTTTGGAAACTATGAATGTGTTAAACTATAGCAACAGATAAATAAGTGAACACCTATGAGCACACACACTCAATTTCTTTTCTATGCTCCCTATTCACCTACACAGAGAGTACATGAGTTTCTTTTGAATTGTCCCGGAAGATCTTTATCTGGCTAGAGTAGCTTCACATCCTTTGTTCTCTAAGTAGCCAAATGTTATGTATTCAACAACAATACTTGTTACAGGCAGAGGTATCCACCCTGACACACAGGGTTTCAGAAATGCCACAAATAAGTGGGATGTACAGCAGTACTTTTCAAAATTGAATAGATTACATATTTATTAGAAAGCTTGGAAGAAAAAAACTTGAGTGTAGGATGAAATACTTGAAGAAAACTACAGTTTTAATTACACATATCCAGGTGCTGCAATAGAAAATAAATAAAAATAAAAAATAAATTACGTATAATTTATTACCAAGTCTGTACAAGGAAAATAGGATATGACACATGGCATCCTTTGACTTGAAGTTACAATGTTCCAAGGTATTTCCCCATTCTTGAGAACGAGGAGTAATCCATATTAAAAAAAAAAAAGGTGAATGATTTTTACCAAATTTCAAAACATATTATATGTTATACAAAGGAAATGCAATAAGCATGCAATTCATTGTCTAGTAATATCATATGCTATAAAGAATCTAATTAATTGATTCATAAAACTCAATACACTGCAGTTAAAACATCCAATATCTCAAGTGTCAATTTAGCAGAATACTTTCAATCTATGATGTCTATTTTGTATATAATCCAGCTCTATCCATCCCACAATGGCAGAAGGCTCTTCCTGAGAAGTTCCAGAGACCTGTCTCCTGTGAGTGCTCAATGTAGACCTGTTCCCATTCTCTATTATTTGGACATGTGATAGACTGAATATCTGATAAATTGCCAAAGGCAAAATTTGGGACTGGCTTCCAGTAATGATATTTTGGTACTCAGAAAAAAAGGAAAATTGAAGACCGAGGGAAATCTACCAGATCCCTGAAAGATTTCAATCATTGGGCTAAAACTGTACCCTTCTACTGATACTTGAACAAACTGCAGTAATTGTCACTCCAAAAACATGTCCAAAAATTGGCTTTCCAAATATTGGCCTGTTTTCACTTTGGTAAATCAAGACACACTATTGTGGCTCTGTTTTACTTAAACTATCAGCTATGGTTTGCACAAGGGATAGTTGACCTTACCAATTTCTTAAAATTTAGGTCATCACACAATCACTTCATAGGCCTTAAACATTAAAAATACCTATCCATATAAGTCTGCATTACATACTTATTACTGTTTTTCTTCATTTGTCATGTTTTACATATTTGTATCCCAGGGCTTACTTCTATCTCAGTTCTATAATATTCCTTCTCATGATTGTTACCACTGAGTACATGTAATTATTTCTGTTTTTTCTCCAGCTTTGTTCTTTCTTTAATTACAGTCCTTAATAGCATCCTGTCTACTGACAACTCCTAGCTACTGATCTTAACAAACTCAAAAGTTCCCAAAGTGAGCTTTGATCTTTATCTACAAACCAATCCCTCATTACTATTTGATTAAGTGATAACTCTTCCAGTTGTATTGTCAAAATACCTCGGAGTCATTTCAGACTTACATAATTTTTCACACTTCATATTTAATCTATGACCAGGTTTTGAATATATTAGGAAACATATATTTATATGTTATATGTGTGCTAGTACTATGACTTAAATTTGGAGCCTAGGTTCTTTTACTTTTCTTTTTGCTCAGGCTTGCAGTCTTCCTTTTAAACCACTGGTCCACGTTTAGCTTTTTGGTTCTTAGTTGAAGTTAAGTGACTCATGGTCTATTTACCTATTCTAGTTTGAAACTATGATCCTCTGTTTTCAGCCATCTAAATAGCTAGATTTAAAGGCATGCAACACTAAAACCATCCTTATTATATTTGAATTAAAAATAAATTTAAAGAATGATTATTTGTAGTATTTTCAAATCAGTATGTTTTTATTTACAGTAAAACACATTGCCTTAAATGTTTTTCATTATTCCAGCTCACTTGCCAAGAAAGGAAAGGAAAAATTCACAACCAAAGAACTTCTGAATATACCAATGCTCAAGCCTGCTAGCCACAATTTCTTTGATGGGAAATAACAAAGGATGATATCATCTACAGGCTAAGCAGGGGAAAATGTTCTGCACTGAAGTTGCTGAAAGGCTGATGAGGATGAGGACAAGCAACTTTATCCAGAAAGTATCACAAAGTGTTTGTGATAGTAAGCTGACTCTAGTGGATAAGTGTAGCCAATCTTAGAAGATGTTCATAGCGATGAAGATGAACAC
Organism: Dipodomys spectabilis; assembly: GCF_019054845.1. NCBI lineage: Eukaryota > Metazoa > Chordata > Mammalia > Rodentia > Heteromyidae > Dipodomys > Dipodomys spectabilis. The sequence continues at coordinate 800,577 of NW_024870930.1, read as the reverse complement.
GTGATTTCACAGGTGTGCTTTCATGAAGATATATCTTTATAGCATATTTTGTCTACCGTTGAAAATGAGACAGTTAAGATTGGGATGTTTTCTTTCCTTGTATCCTTCACAGTATAATATTAAAACCAGTTTTATACATATATTATTTATAGTAATTATAGAATATCCCTAATTATGCATATATTATAAATATATCATTTACATGTTATATAGTATGATATATTACATATATTATGAACAATTAATTTAATTTTCTACTCGTCTGTCCAGGTATTAAACTAGCAATATCTTTGAAAATTGATAGTAGAGTCCTTACAATTTCTATTGCAACAAATAGCTTTACCCAATAAGTAGTTATTTATTCTGAATTTGTTTAGAAATGAAATATCATAATATAATTGAACATTCCAAAATAATTATGTAAGAACATGCCAAGGATGGAGTTAAAAAAAAACATAATATGTCTCATGATTGTAATCCCAGCTAGTTAGGGGCTGAAATCTGCATATAGCTATATTAAGCCAGTTTGAGTTAAATGGCTCAGGGACAACACGCAGACCATAGTTCAAGCCTCAGTACTGCCACAGAAAAAAATAATGTGACTAAAGCACACAAATATATTTATTCAAATAAAGTTGTCATTCTTTGTATCCTTCACAATATAATACTAAAACCAGTTTTAAACATATATTATTTATAGTATTTATAGAATATCAGTTATTATACATACATTATAAATATATCATTAATATGTTATGTAATATAATACATTACATATATTATGCATGCATAATTTATACTGATAACACTAACATCCACTAAATTGATATATGTTTTAGAACAGGGAATAGATATTCTTATTTAAACAACTTGTTTTTCCCCTTCCCCTCCACAAATTATACCGACATCAAATTCAGTGAAAGCAGAGGTTATACTGGGGGGGAGGGACATACAAAGCAACAAAGAAATAATCTTATAAATGTGTTACAAACGAATGCATGAAAGGAAAAAAAAACATTTGAATACATATCTTAGGGTTCATTTTCCTAACATCACCTTATCTGACCTTTTCTGCTTGGCTCATACATATACTAGATATTGCAAATAAGGGAAAGCATGGGACCTATGTTTCCTTGGGCTTGGCTTACTTCACTTAATATAATTTTTTCCAAGTCTTTCCATTTCCTAACAAATGGGTCAATGTCATTCTTTCTGACGGAGGCATAGAATTTCATTGTGTATATATACCACATTCTCTGGATCCATTCATCTTCTGAGGGGCATCTGGGTTGGTTCCATATCTTAGCTATAGTAAATAATACTGCAATAAACATAGCTGTGCTGGTAGCTTTAGTGTGGTCTTGTTTGTAAACATTTGGATAAATGCCGAAAAGTGGGATTGCTGGGTCATAGGGGAGCTCTATGTGGAGTCTTTTGAGGAAACTCCATATTACTTTCCAAAGTGGTTGAACAAGTTTACACTCCCACCAGCAATGCAGTAAGGTTCCCTTCTGTCCACATCCCCTCCAGCATCTGTTGTTAATAGAGTTCTTGATTATAGCCATTCTAACTTGGATGAGGTAGTATCTTAATGTGGTTTTGATTTGCATTTCTTTTATGGCTAGGGAGGTTGAGCATTTCTTCATGTGTCTATTGGTCCTCCTTTCTTCTTCAGAGAAATTTATCTTTATGTCTTTAGCCCACTTATTTATTGGAAAGTTTTTTCTTTGAAGATTTGTTGTTCGGGGATTTAAATTTTTGAGTTCCAAATATATTTTAAATATGAAACTCTTGTCTGTTGTATGGCTAGTGAACATCTCCCGATCCGTGGGCTTTCTATTGATCTTGCTAGCTATGTCCTTTGCTTTGCAGAAGCTCTGCAACTTCATGCAATCCCATTTGTTCAATCTTTCATTGATTTGTTGTGTTTCCGGGTCTCTATTATGAAAATTTCGGCCTCCGCCAAGGAGACCTAGGGTTTCCCCTATTCCATCCTGCAATGTTTTCACAGTGTCTGCTTTGACTCCGAGGTCTTTGATCCATTTGGAGTTGATTCTGGTGCAGAGTGATATATAAGGATCTAGCTTTAGTTCTCTACAAGTAGTTAACCAATTTTGCCAGCACCATTTACTGAAAAGGCTCTCTGTCTTCCATTCTAATTTTTTAGCTCCCTTATCGAAGATTAGATGGCTATAGGTCTGTAGGTTCATTTCTGGGTTTTCAAGGGAATGGATTTTCTTTTGTACAAAGAGAAAGTAACTAGTCACAAAAATTATTCCTTTTGGATTATATATCCATAACAAACTATTCCCTGTGTATTCAAGGCACTTAATGATAAAAACTTGTGTTCATCAGCACAGGTGTCTTTAACATGAATTTCTTCTCCTTAAGTAATCATTTCAGGAATGCTAAACAGTGGAAGCTGAATGATGTTCGTTCAAGTATTTCTTTAGAAATTAAACCGATCTTTATTTGGTATAAAGATCCCATACAATTTCATTACTCATATTCTGTAGTAATGTTTTTGCCATTATAACCATAGTTAGGAAGATAATGTGGGCTCATCTGCTCCATAAGTCTTGAACGTTTATGAATGTGAGACTTACAGAATATCCTCAGATATGCCTGGTGGAATCCTGGATTTGAATTATGGGTCTACAACTGATAAGTACTAGGTAATTGGGAAATTTGTTTGGTCTTGATGCCTACCTCTTTTTTTTAGTAAAATACTTAATTCATTCCCTAACTTAAAGAACTGTCATTAGCACTAAAGTTTCCCTAATGCAGGTGTATTAGGTGTCTGCACATTATGTAGTAGGTCCCAGAGAAGTCAGCTTCCATCAACATGATCACAGCATCCTTCCTGAAGGACTTAAGACATATATACCCAATTGATGTTAATATCTGAGAAAAAAATGTCTTCACTAAAAAAAGAAAAGGTCACTAATGTTGGAGCTGTCTTGTGGCTTTTACTCTGAAGTAGTTTTTTCTAAATTTCATTCTTACTCTATTAGTGGTAGCAGTAGCATTCTTTAGTACTACCCTTCATGTTGCTAGTTTTGTGTTCCATTTTGAATACTGTTGTAACTTAGTTTATAATCTTTGTTAGAATAAATAAACTACAACTGCTGAAGTTTTCAATAAAGAGACAATTTTAGGTATGCATTATATTTTATGTGCTTAATAAAAATTTTCTGAAATTATTCCTTTTAGGTTATATATCCCTAACAAACTATTGTATATGCTTTCCTATATAATTTATATAGATTTTATATGATTTTTATATGATGTCTTAGAGATCCATAAATAAAACAGTTCAGAAGAGGAAGAGTGTAGGTAAGAAGACATAAAAATTACTATTATGGTGGTTTTAATGGCTAAGGGTAAAGAACATGTAACAAAACATTTGGAAGATTCATTTGCTCTTTTTGCTATTCTCTCGCCTTTCTTGGAGGAAGGTTATCACTATGAAGTGCCAAGTAGTCTCACTTTTCAAGACTTGTCTCAGTGACAGAAGTGATGGGATTAGGGACATATGCTCTCATTACTGACTTTCAAGCAATTTACCATAAAGTAATACCAGTAAATATAAAGAAACTTTTGTGAGTGATGTGTATTCATTCTTCAATTGCCAAAATTAAATTCATATGTCAAAACATCCAATTACTTACATTATAATAGATGGCATCACTAACACCTCCATAAATCAAATGCAAACTAAAGGTTCTACTTCAAACACCAACATCTAAGGCAGTGTTGGAAATACAAGGAGATACACAATAAATCTAAAGGAGTGAGATCTTTAACAGTGGCAACGAGCAATGATAGCTGAATTTTTAACCAGGCTTGAAAAATTCAGGTGCCCACTAACTATGTGATTAGAGTTGTGGACTTGACCTTGGTATCAAGATTGGAGATAAAATTCTAGGGCAGCTAAGGTTGCTGCAGTATTCTAGCTCGGTACAGTGTGACCCTCCCTAATAATGGTAAAGCACAGAGTAGAAGCTAAGTCAGTAAAATGTATAGGAAAGAAAAATGTAAGAAAAAGCATTGGAATCCTTCTCTTGGGGGTACATTTCACTTAACATCAACTTATCTGACCGTTTCTGCTTGTCTTAGACATATACCAGTTATTGCAAATAAGGGAAACCATGGAACCTATGTTTCTTTGGGCCTGGCTTACTTCACTTAATATACTTTTTTCCAAGGCTTTCCATTTCCTAACAAATGGGGCAATGTCATCCCTTGTGATGGAGACATAGAATTCCATTGTGTATATATAGCACATTGATCCTTTCATCTACTCAGGGGCATCTGGGTTGGTTCGATACCTTAGCTATGGTAAATAATGCTGCAATAAACATAGTTGTGCTGGTAGCTTTAGTATGGTCTTGTTTGTGATCATTTTGGCAAATGCCCAAAAGTGGGAATGCTGGGTCATAGAGGAGCTCTATGTGGAGTCTTTTGAGCAACCTCCGTACTGCTTTCCAAAGTGGTTTAAAAAATTTACACTGCCACTAACAATGCAGTAAGGTTCTCTTTTGGCCAAATCTCCTCCAGCACCTGTTGTTATTAGAGCTCTTGATTATAGCCATTCTAACTGGGGTGAGGTGATATCTCAGTGTTGTTTTGATTTGAATTTCTTTGATGACTAGAGAGGTTGAACATTTCTTCATGTGTCTATTGGCCATCCTTTTTTCTTCTTCAGAAAAGTTTCTCTTTAAGTCTTAGCCTACTTATTTATTGGGCAGTTAATTCTTTGCAAACTTGTTGTTGGGGGATTTAATTTTTTGAGTTCCAAGTATATTTTAGATATGAGACCCTTGTCCGTTGTATGGCTAGTGAAGATCTCCCAGTAGTGGGCTTTCTATTGATCTTGCTACCTATGCCCTTTGCCCCGCAGAATCTCTGCAATTTCATGCAATCCCATTTGTCCAACCTTTCTTTGAATGGTTGTGTTTCTGAGTTTCTATTAAGAAAATTTCTGCCTGTGCCAAGGAGATCTAGGGTTTCTCCTATTCACGGACTCCACTCACAAATTACTCAGCTGATTCAATACTTTGGCAAAGTGGCAGGGTATAAAATTAACCCTCAAAAAGCAATGGCTTTTCTGTATGCCAACAATGAGAAAAACGTGGCTGAAATCATTAAAGCAACTCCATTTGTAATAGCCCCACAAAATTAAAATACCTAGGAATTAACTTAACCAAAGAAGTGAAGGACGTCTAGGATGAAAATTTTACAACCTGAAAAAGGAAATGAAAACAGAACTTAGAAAGTGGAAAAACCTCCCATGCTCCTGTATTATAAGGATCAACATCGCGAAAATGGCAATATTTCCCAAAGCTATCTACCATTTCAATGGGATACGTATCCATATTCCAAACTCATTCTTCAAGAAAATAGAACAAGCAGTCCAAAAATTCATATGGAACAATAAAAGACCTCGAATAGAAAAATGATCCTTAGTAGAAAGAACAGTGCTGGAGGAATATCAATACCAAATTTCAATCTCTAGTACAAAGCCATAGTAATCAAAACAGCTTGGTTCTGGCACAAGAACAGATTTTAGGACTAATGGAATAAAATTAATACCCCAGAAATAAACCTACAGACATAGCCACTTAGTCTTCGATAAGGGAGCTAAAAAATACAATGGAAGAAAGACAGGCTCTTCAGTAAATGGTGCTGGCAAAATTGGTTAATCATTTGTATAAAACTAAAACTAGATCCTTATATATCCCCCTGCACCAGAATCAAATCCAAATAGATGAAAGACCTCGGAGTCAAAGCAGACACTCAAATAGACATTTTTAAAATAATGAACTGCTTAGTACCTCTGGCTCACATATATAATCCTAGCTATATTTAGGATTACAGGTATGAGAAACAAACACTAGATGTGTGTTGTTCATGATGGTTTGTATTGGCATGTTTTAATATTGTTCATTTCTTATACTACAATGCTCTTATTTTTATTTTCACTTAGGTGGGGGAGTGTTGAACCTTCTTTGGTTGAGATGGAGCCATGTGGAAATTCTTGCCTAGTATGGCATGGAATTCAAATCCTCCTGCTCTCAGCTCCCCATGGACCTGGGATGATAGACGTATTCCATCACACAGAGCCAGGGGTTGGGGAGCATTGCAGGTACAACTACACTGGTCTTGAACTGATGTCCCAAATAGCTAGCTTTACAGGCATATGCCTTCAAAACATTGTTATGTTTCATTTCAATTTGAAGTAGTGTTTGTACATACTTAGAGATACAATGATAACACATTATCTGTTTAATATATATAAAATAGTCAATATGATTAACACGTTTATCTCCTAAAACATTGAAGCTAATGTATTTTGGTAACTCCTGCCTCTGCTAGTTATTTTTTGGAATATACCATAAACATGAATACATTGATAGTGTGCACTAGAACACTGGAAGTTGATAGAGATAGACAAGTTACCTATGTGCAGTAAGTATATATTTATCTATTGCTCCTCTGAAGAACATTATCATATATTCACCATAACAATACCACCATATATTCACCATGACAATAATATTCCTGCTGTGTAGAATATTCCATTTCATAATCTGCCATCTTTTATCTTTTTAACATTCTCCTTAGAAGTATGAATGTTTTTTTGTTCCTTATAATGTTTTGAAATTATTAAGATGGAATTTTAAAAATTCATAGAATCTACTTAAATTATCTAATTTTGTTTGGTTTTGTGTTACTAAATCATTAAGACCAACTTTTCCTGAAAGTTATGCTAGCATACTATATCACTAAATTGTATCCTAATTACATCTTATTGTATTTTGAAATAGGGCTTTGCTATTGCTGTTTTATGATATAGAGTGTTGTGAAGCTGGACTGAAACATGCAATCCCACTCTCTCCAGTAACAATGCTTTATCACCAGGTGCTGGAGACTCATAATTATAACTCTCCCTAATCAGGAGGTTGAGACGTGAGATTTAGTTCAGACAGCCTGATCAGGAATTTTTATGAGTCTCTCCTCTCCAGTTCACTACAAAAAGCTTGCATTGGAACTGTGGCATAATTGGTACAGCACTACAGTCAAGGTAAAGATGCTTAGGATTGTCATATAGTCCCTGTTCAATTCTTAAAACACCCATATGCACAGACACACATTCACCTACATACACACACACTCCCGCACACATGTACATGCACAAAATCACAGGCAATGTTGTATCTTAAATTCTTATCCAGAGATTGGACAACAGTCCACTTATTTGTGAAGGGTTTTCCTTTATTATTTTGATGGAAGAGGATAGTTCATGGCACACAGACGACAAGACTTTAGTGAGGAATGCTTTATAAACGACTAGCTTATAAAAAGAACAGGAGCACAGTTTTTATCTTTAAATATTACATTCCTTCAAATATAGTATTTTTAAATAATAATCATTGAATTATGAGAATACAATGCAGCACCTCTTCCTTTCTCCCCTTCCCATCTGTCATAAAATATGATAAAAATATCAAAAATACTCTTGTCTTACAAGACTGTACACCTGTAAAAATGTCTGACTATATGTGTAATGTTTGTTTTCAATACTTTTTTGATTTTTCCCACGTCTAAGTACTTATCTTTTTTCCAAGTGACAGCACACAGGGGCTTCAAGAGCAAACAGAAGATTAGGAAACAAAAACGTAACAATGTCCTAGGAATACATGCAAGAAGCACATGGCAGGCTGAGAGGGCCCTGAGAAGCAAAATGATTTGTGCAAGATGTGAAGAACAGTGACAAATAAGACCTGAATCTGACCTAGGAAGGGCTCTTTGAGGCTGAGAAAATGCCGGTATCTAGTCCAAGCTGAGGATGTTGGGATTTTAACAATGTCCATATGTGTATAAAGTGATGAGGGAGGGGAGATTTCAGCCTCCAGTTTGTCTTTGGGATGGTCTTATGTGAGAAAGCAGCATAGAACATTGGGATCTGAGAGATGACACTACCTCCCCCATAATGGAATTCTGAGCGCCAAGTAACTAACTGACAGCTCAAGCCAGCTTACTTGGCCTGTGGCTCAGGAACAAGAAAGATGTTCCTGTGTTGTTTTCAAAGTTCAAGAGACTCAGGTCTCAGGCATGAGAGGTGTGAGTGCCTCACTCAATGCTGCAGACATTGAATCAGTGCTAAACCACGAAACCAATGTCCCAGGCCTTAGTATAATAAGAAACCAAGGGAAACACAAGGCAACACAGGCAAGGTAGAACTATGATAGGAAACAAGAAACCAAGGGAAACACAAGGCAACTCAGACAAGGTAGAACTATGATAGGAAACCTATTTAATCTCATCCTGGCGCACGATAGACCCTTCTTCTTTGTGCTTTTATATGTGTAGACTGAGAAAATATTTACGTGTAGTTTTCAATCCACTCTATTACAATTACTCAATTTGAAGTGTACAACTCCTTCCTGGGGTGCTGAGTGCTGAGTCCTTCACGGGTTGCTGTGTGCCGAGTCTTTCACAGGGTGCTATGTCCTCAGCCCTTCAAGGGGTGTTTTCTTTCATCTGGTCCTTGTTATAGCTCCACAAGTAAGATGATTGTGCTGGTGAGAAAGTTGAGGTTCAGATATGTCCCCAAAGAAGGGCCAAATTTATGTATGTACTGAACTCTAGTGACTTGTCTCCTACAGACAATTGTTTTGGTTTAGTTTAATCCATCATGAACCTTCAACTCAGAGCCTAGGCGCTGGCTTTCCTCTTGTGCTCATGGCTAGCGCTCTACCACGTTGAGCCAAGCACCTCCTTGCAGCAAAGTGTCACAGCTTAGGTGTGTTTAGCTGAGGTCTGTCATCCTGCCTGCTCAGGAATCTGAGGATCTGGGTTCCAAAGTATCCCAGACAGAAAAGACTATTATATTCTATTCACCACTTAGAAACTTGAAGTGGAAGCTGGGCACTGGTGACTCATGCCTGTCATCCTAGCTACTCAGGACCCTGAGAGCTGAGGATCACAGTTCAAAGCCAGCCTGGGCAGGAGATTCCTTGAGATGCTTTCTCCAGTGAAGCACCAGAAAGCCTGAGGAGGCTCTGTAGCTCAAGTGGTAAAGTGTTAGACTTGAGCACCCAGTCCCAGTCTTCAATTCCTCCAACTTACAAGAAAAGAAAGAAACCTGAAGTGGAGTGCTGGGAATGTGTCTTAGGGGTAGAGTACTTTGCATGTACGAAACCCTGGGTTTGAATCCTCAGTACCACATCCCTAGAAAAAAAGCCTGAAGTGGCTCTGTGGCTCAAGTGGTAGTGCACTATCCTTATACAGGATAAACTCAGGTACAGTGCTCAGGTACTGAGTTCAAGCTCCAGGACTGGTGTTTGCACACACGTGCATACAAACACACACACACACACACACACAAACAAACACAGATACCAAAAGTGGAACTGTAACACCAAATGATGGTAAAGCGAAGAGCTTCTGCTCTGAACGCATGATCAGCACCCTGGCCCTGTGTTCAACCACAAAACCTAGCCACCCAGGGCCCAACTAGGAGAGGTGAAAGGTTTCAAAACCTGATGAGCTTCACCAGCCATAGATGACAGGAAGCGTTGTGATTTTGCACAAGTCCTTAGAATTAGCAAGCTTCAGGAAACCTAGGGAGGCACCTTTGCCAATTAGGAATCTTTTCATTAGGTTCAGCTAACTTGTTGTCTGCCAGAAAGACCCTTGAATTAATTGTAGCAATTTGTTTCTACACTGGAACATAGTCTAAGAAAGAGAGGATAAGTGCAGGGAACTTGGACTGCCACAGGAGGTGGCACAAATGAAGGCTACCTGTCAAAAGAGAGCACTGGGGAGAGAGATAGCTTGGGGTACAAAGAGGCCTTTTTCTCCTGGCCTTCAGAATCTGCCCACACTCATCCTCACTAATTGCCCTGGATGAATTGTTTGTTATACAGCTGTACAGGAGTGAGGCCTTTTGTCTGCTTGTTCCAACAATGAGGTAGACTTCCTCCAGCAGCCTGGGATGCGCAGAAACCCTCAGGCTACACTGGGAACAGTCAGGGGAGCCCTGGAACATACATTGTCTTGAAATCACTCTCTGTGCTATGAAATCATTCTATTCAAACCTATCTTCATAGCAACTCTCGATGTTCACTGATAAAAATACATGCATACATACACAGACACATGGAGTTACTGGCTCTTTTTTTGTGGCAGGTCCTGAGGCTTGAACTGTGAGCTTAGGCACTGTCCCTGAGCTACATTTGCACAAGGAAGCACTGTATTGTGTCTTAACTTATGATTACCCTAGGCTGGGGTGCAGCATTTATACTCACATATGATCCAGGCTTCCTAGGACCTGAGTTCAACTCCCAGCACTGGCAAAAATGCATCAAACCAACAAAAATGGAGGAGGAAAAACCCAGTAAGTTTTACACAACCGTTTTACCTTTGTTTCGTTTGCATTGTGACCATCATGGATCTCAATGATTCGGCTTGAAAATTGTATGTGACCTTACATGGCCGAAGGCTCCCGGGCTGTCGATGATCCCTGAGCCCAACCCAGACACCTAGGCCCTTAGTTTATTCCTGGGACTGCCACCTACACATGGCTGAACATCCTGGAAAACTCGTTCCTCTCTATAGGAACACTAATAGTATGTTAGGCATGTACTAATTGAATTACTAATTAGCTAATATTTCTAAAATAAGATTGTATGCAATAAATACGGGTCAATGATTAATTTAATTAATTCTTTTTAAGTCTTCTACCGTGATTAATTAATGGAGGCATAATTTTAGACCAAGTTATTTATAGTAATAGAACATATAAAACATCACTTCATATAGAGTTATACACTAGAATCTACTTAAATGTTCATCTGTCTCTGTATATATTTATTTATAGATGTATATACATACGTAAATACACACACACACACACACATACACACTGCAATCTACACATCTATCTGATTATATATTAGCCACTTCTAGGGCTTGATCTCAGGTCATCAAATTTGCCTTCCAACTTCACTTGCATCAGACTGGTGTGCTAACTTTGACCCATTCATGAAGTGGGCCTTCTAGGCCCAGAGTTCAAATCACAGAACTACCAAAAAGTTAATCCTGGTGGTAGAAACCAATGATCCCACTTGTTTTTCTTATCAGTGAAAGTCCTGGGTCTGAGGATGATGTATAATACATAGTCAAATCTATGTCCTATGTAATAGAATGTAAAAAATGTTATACATTTAATCATACTCTCTAAAATATATAAGAAATAAATAAAACACAAAATAAAATGAATAACACACTAGTTGCAATATGTAGTAAACATGTGTATGTAAATATAAATCATGTATTTAAAATGTATATGAATATTATTTTTTCGAGTGCTAGGGCTTGAATTCAGCCCCTGGGAACAGGCCTGACTTTCTTGTCTTTTAGCATGGTGAGCTCTTCCTTCGTCAACAGTGCTGCAGATTTACCCAAACCCTGAGTTCAAACCCCAAGTCCGGCAGAAAAAATGGCATGAATTCCAAGCCAAGGAGCCTCATAATTTTTTAAATATTTTAAATGTATGTATATATGCGTGCATGCATGCATGCATGCTTGTATGTATGTATGTATATATGTATGTATTTTTATTTTCAAGCACAGGTCTTCAACTCAGGGCATGGCAACACTGCCTCAGCTTTGATCACTCTAGGCTGTGTGGAAGCCACTGGACCCATAGCCAAGCCTGGGTTTCTGAGCCTCAAAGGCTGACAGGAAATAAATAGATAAATAAAATGACACAGATAAAACCCCAGCAACTTGAAGATGGCTGCCAGTTTTACATTTTTTTTTCAAGTTGACCATACAGGGTCTGAATGACATGGCTGAAAAGTGTTTGTTACCTGGCATTGCTGAAGGCTGGCAGGCTGCCAGGGAAGCCATAGACCAACACAGCAACATAGGACCTGAGTTTGAAGCCCGGTCCTGACCCCTACCAATGGAGGGAGATCCTAAGAGTCTCATTCCTATTCATAGGAATACGGATGGAAGGTTATGAATATCAAGGTTGAATTAGTTGTTCCTGAATGATACTAGTATAAAATTAGAGAGTAATTTTAGGAGGCCAATGGATTTTAATGAATACTTTTTGACACATTCAAAGAGTACTATTAATTACATGGATGCAAGAGTTTCGGGACAGCAGTTGATTTAATTAATAATTCATTAAGGATGAAAACAACAATAATTACATGGAGACATAATAAATACCCAAGAATTGGTAGGAATGTAGCCTATATAACTGAATAATGTGTAGACATCTCTGGCACTTTTTAAAGATATATATTTATTTGTGTACTACCATCAGCATGTCAATCTGTTCTTGTTTTGTCGACACCTGGGGCTGGATCTCAGGTGTTGGGGCCTGCTTGTCAGCTCCATATGCCCCATGCTGGAGTGCTGACACTCACCTATTCATGAATTGATCCATGTATGCTGTGAGTTCAGATGCCAGCACTCACAAAAATTGAATCGTAGAGTAAGAAGACTAGGGTGACACATTTTCCTTTTCTGTGAAAAGCCTGGGTGTCAGGTGTGAAGTTTCATACATAGGCAAATCTATATCCTATACAATAAATGTAGTAAATATTCCATGTGTAATAACATTCAATAAACTAATGGTAAATAAATGAATAAAAATAAAGTGAATAAGTACACTAAGTGCAATATGGCTAGAGGCTGCTGTGTTGGCAGTCACCAATTCATGAATTGAGTCTTCTAGGCCCTGAGTTTAGATCCCAGCACTGCCAAAAATGTAATCTTGGAGTAAGAAGCCGAGCGTGACACATGTTTTCCTTTTCTTTGAAAGTGCTCAGTGTCATGTAGGATGTATAATTTGGATGCAAATCTAGATGCTATGTAAGAGAATGTCATAAAGGTAAGAAATGTCATAGGCGGAAGGATTGTCACTATAATAAATGAAAAACAAATTGAATTATTAGTGAATCATTCTGGGATAAAATTAGACACAATAGTTATAGAACATGAATTAAGTAAAATTACTATTTTATTAAGCATTAACAGAATAAAAATTACATGGAGACATAATTAAATACCTAATAATTGGTTGTAACACATGATAATTTATTTATACATAATAATATATATATAAATTATATATATAATATATAATTTAATTATATATAGACATCTGTCTCATTCTATAAAATATGTAATTATATGTATGGTTGTATATACATACATTATAAACAATAACAGGATATTAAGTAATTATTAATTAATGATTTATTAATTGTTCTACAGAGACAAATCATTAAGGAGACATAACTTAATACATAATAAATGGTAGTAATTATCTATAAATTAATAATATACAGACATCTCTCTTCTTATGCAATCTCTATACCTCCTGGGGCTCAGTGGTTGAGTGCTCACCTAGTAAGCACAAAGCCCTGGGTTAGATTCCTCAGTGCCATATAAACAGAAAACCCAGAAGTTCTGCTGTCTTTCAATCAATTGAGCATTATCCTGGAGCACAAACGCTTAAGGACAGCGTCAAAGCCCTTACTCAAGGCCCAGGACTGTCGCAAAAAAAAGGTAGAGTGTTCTAACTGCAACTACAGAAGGGCAGCACTTCAAATACCTCATCACAAAGCAAGCTAGGAGTCTGTCGTTGACAACTGCCACTTAACCTGACTTAGCCAGATGTAAGCCGCTGCAACCCAGCTACATGGAACTAGAGGATGCTGGCTTACTCCTATCATCCCAGTTGCTCGGGGGCTATAAAACCCAGCCCTGACAGGAAGTCAGTGAGACTCTTTGAAATATGGTTCAGTGTTACAGCTCTAGCCTTGAGCTAGAGCTCAAGTATCTCCAAGCTTTGAGTTCAAACCCCATGGGTAAACCTCCCCCCCCCCAAAAAAAAAACCACCCAATAAACCATTAGATGTAAAATTGTGTGTTGGTGAAATGTTCCTCAAAGAATGGTGATACTGATTAAAGCACCCTAATTCTAATGACAGTGTGTGGAATAAAGATATGTGCTAAGTCCTTCATAAGGTGCTCTGTGCTGAGTCCTGCACAGGGTGCTATGTGCTGAGACTTCACAGGGTACAGTGTGCTGAGTCCTGCATTGGGTGCTGTGAGCTGAGTCTTTCACAGGATGCTGTGTGCTGAGTCCTGCAAAGAGTGCCATGTGCTGTGTCCTTCACAGGGTGCATTCTTTCATCAGGTCTTTGTAAGAGCTCCATAACTGAGATGATTATGTAGACAAGAATATTGAGGCTCAGATATGTCCTGTGGCAGGGACGAAATTATGTATTACTAAAGAGTGGGTGAGTTGTCTCCTGCAGACAATTGTTTTGTTTTGTTTTCCCTCAGTAATGAATCTTGAACTCGGGGCCTAGGTGCTGACCCTTACCTCTTGGGCTCATGGCTAGCACTCTACCACATGGAGCCAAGGACCGCCTTGCAGCAGAGTGCCATGGCCTAGGGTTCTATAGCCAATGTCTGTCATCCTGCCTTCTCAGGAAACTGAAATCTGAGGATCTGGGTTCCAAACTATCCCAGATACAAAAGGTCCCATGAGATTATATCTCCAAGTCATCACTAAGAAACCTGAAGTGGAAGCTGGGTGCTTGAGGCTCATTTTGGTCATCCTAGCTATTCAGGAGGATGAGATCTGAGGATCATAGTTCAAAGCTAGCCTGGGCAGGAAAGTCCTTGAGACATTTAGCTCCAATGAACCACCAGAAAATGTGAAGTGGCTCTGTGGCTCAAGTGGTAAAGCACAAGACTTGAGCTGAAGAGCTCAGGGACAGCACCAGGCCTAGACTTCAACTCATGCAACTGACAACAACAAAAAAGAAAGAAACCAAATAACAAACCTGAAGTAGAGGGCTAGGAATGTGCCTTAGAGATAGAGTGCTTTGCATATATGAAACCCTGGGCATGATTTCTCAGAACCACATCACTAGAAAAATAGCCTGAAGTGTCTCTGTGGCTCAAGTGGGAGAGGGCTATCATTGTACAAGAGAAACTAGGTACATTACTCCGGTGCTGAGTTCAAGCTCCAGGACTGGTGTAAGTGTGCACGCACATGGATATGCACACACACAGACACACACACCAACACACACACACACACACACACACACACACACACACACACAAGCTGACCAGAAATGAAGCTGTGACACAAAATGGTAAAGTACTAGGATTCTGCACTGAGCTCATGCTCAGCAACCAGGCCCTGTGTTCAACCCAAAACCTAGCCACCCAGGGCCCAAGTAGGAGAGGTCAAAGATTTCAAAACCTGATGAGCTTCACCAGCCTCATATGATAGGGAACGTTGTGATGTCTGACATACATTTGGATTTCTCAAGCTTCAGCAAACCTAGAAGAGATGTCATAGGCCCATCATCGCCATCAGTGAAACATCTCATAAGGCCCCTTCCCTGAGTTGTCTGCCAGAAGGACTCTTGAATTATATTGAGCACTGTATCTGAACACCAGTTATATTGTCTCACGAAGGCAGGATAAGTGAATAGAACTTGGCCTGCCACAGGAGGTAGCACAAATGAAGGCTTCCTGTCAACACAGAGCACTGGGGAGAGAGATAACTCAGGGTACAAAGAGGCCTTTTTGTCCTTACCTTCAGAGCCCTCCCACACTCCTCCTCACTAAGTGGCCCAGGTGGAATTGTTTGTTACACACCTGTACAGGAGTGAGGCCTTTTGTCTGCATATCCAGACAATGAGAGAGACTTCTTCCAGCAGGCCTTGGAGGCAGAAAAACCCTCAGCCTACATTGGGAACAGAGAAGGGAAGCCTGAAATATGTACTGTCATGAAAGCAGTCTCTGTGTTATGAAATAATTGTATTGAATACAAATTTCCTAGCTTGGTGCCAATCATCATAGATACTCTGGAGCTTCAACTATAGGAATACATCCATATATACAAAAGACATGATGTAAGGCTCTTTTTTGGGGAGGCCAGGTCCTGGGGTTGAAATATGACCTAGGGGTTGTCCCTGAGCGCCTTTGTTCAAGGGTCGTGCATTAACCTTGAGTCACTGCCTCACTTCTGTGTTTTAATTTGATCTTTTAGAAATAACAGTGTCATAGACTTTCCTATGCTGGCTGGATTCAAACTCAGATTCTCTACATCTTAGCCTCCTTAGGAGCTGGGATTACAGCAAGCAGCCACTGGCACCTGCCTTCCTTTTCTTCTTTATTTTTTAATCTGGACAATCTGACTTCTTCACAAGGTCATTCCAATGGTTTGAATTTATAAGTAAACTACCCAATGTTCTTGATAGATACTTCTCTGAGAAGGAATCTCTCTCATCATCTTCTCCTCTGGTCACAGGTTGGAAGCCAAAAGTGAGAAATGAGTGTCGCAGGATTTGGGAGCAAATGTCCACAAGACATACCAGTTCTGTAACTTAGCATTGAGCTGCAGTGAATTTACTGTCTCAGGATGAGAGGACCGAAAGCTGGAGCAATCTTCATGCTGTCTGCATTGCTCCTTTTGCCTATAAAATGATCTAATAATTATGAGAGTTTTTTGTCTCCCACTTTAATTATCTAGAACACACTAGAAGCATCTTCATGTGTCTGTTTTCCTCTAGTTGTACTCTAGATTTAGACTAAGGGTTTCTGTGAATCTGCTCTTGGTGAATCCCTGAGGAAAGCCGCTTGAAGCCTCCTCAAGATATCGCAATCCAATGCCAGCCTGAGCAGGAGAGACTATGAGAGTATCATCTCCAATAAGCCCCCAGAAAACCAGAAGTGGGGCAGTGGCACAGAGGGTAGAGCTCCAGCTTTGATAAAGCCAAGTAATAGATACAGTCCAGACCAGGCAGGAAAGCCTGGGAGGCGCTTATGTCCAATTAACGCCCAGATGGCTGTAAGTGGAGTTGTGGCAGTGATAGAGCCTCAGCTTTGAGCAAAACAGCTGAAGAATGCATCCGGCCTTGAGTTTAAGCCCTGGGATGACCACAAAAAAATTCGAAAAGAGAAGGCCAAAAAAATTTAAAAAAATGAGAGCCCTAACTACTAATGTGTGTATATTACCTCCCTGAGTGCAAACAGACCGTATGAATTGCTTCTGCTTTTATTTACTGATTTATTTTTCAGATGTGCTCTTGTGCATACTGCATCATTCTCTTCATTTCTGGACCATGGCTTTTCTCTTCTAGGGTTCCAGGCATGTGTCCTTATATGATACCCACCTAAGCTCACAGTAGCCTTTATTTACATTTTATTATGAGGCGAAGGCCAGTACAGTCACAAATCAGGTAGGGGAAGAGAAGGATTAGTTTTGTAGAAATATCCTGTATTCAGAAAATTAAACTTGGAGATGTAGGCTGGTAGCATAATTATGAAAAAGCTACCACTAAGAAAAAGATGAGGGGCCTGGGAATGTGGATTATTGAGAGAGTGCTTGCCTAAGATGCAGGAAGCCCTGGGTTTGATTCCTCAGTAGCACATACACAGAAAAAGTCAGAATTGGTATGGCTCAAGTAGTAGAATGCTAGAGACAGTGCCCAGGCCTTGAGTTCAACCCAAGAACTGGCAAAGAGATAGCTAGGTAGGTATCTAGATACCTAAGTAGATAGACAGATAGATAGATAGATAGATAGATAGATAGATAGATAGATAGATAGATAGATAGATAGATAGATAGATAGATAGATAGATAGATAGATAGATAGATAGATAGATAGATAGATAGATAGATAGATAGATAGATAGATAGATAGATAGATAGATAGATGAACCTGGTCTTGGATGTCAGGAGTAAAGAAGGGAATACTTTCCAGTGATGAGGCCTTCTGCAGTGTGCCACGCAACCAGCATCGCCTTCACACAACCACAGAGCAGGAAGACTGCATCTGTCCCACTTGTCAGGAAGCCGAGGGCTCCAGAGCCAAGAAGGCAGAGCCAGGTTCTAACTCAGATGCTCAGAGACAGAAAAGAAATAGCCTTACCTCTCTCCTTGGACTGGGGAATTGCATTAATGATGTGGAGAATGAAGGAAGGAAAAAACACTGGCAGAGCTAGAAGAAGGGCCTTTAAATCTGAAAGATGGAGAGTCAAAAACCCACTCCCTAAAACCAGCGAGCAGGGTTTTCTACTCTGTTCCTCCCCTATACCCTTCTAAACTGGCTCTCGATTGTTAAACTAAAGATAGCCTGAGGCTCCCTTCACCTGAGGGAAGAAGGTTAATTAGTCATTGTTTGAAGAGGCTGAGAAAAGCCTGATCCTGGTGTAACTCTAAAAAATGTTTCAGGTTTCCTCCCATTGCTGGCTGTGCCAGGAATGAATGAAGTGGTTTTGCAGCTCACTTCCCTGTTGAGTGTGTTCATTCTGCCTCCTAGTCCAGCAGGCCTAGGTTTCTTCACCTAGCCTGGCTTTTGAAACTGTTTTCTGTCCTTCAAATACAGTGTTACACTGGAGTTCATCTTGCTAACAGGGCTACAGGTTGGATCCTGAGAACTTCATTTAAACCCAGGATGGGTCATTGATGTTTTTTTATCCTCTTCTATAGCTTGAGAACTCTAAGAACATTTAGGGGCAAATAACTTCTCATTACCAAAGGAAATCTAGGAAGCTGTTGAATATCTGATCTTTCAGAAGTGGAAGTCAGAGTGTCATAGACTTTCCTCCCCTGGCTGGCTTCACCCTGTGATGCTCAGAACTCAGCCTCCTGAACTAGGGCGATGGGCATGAGCTACTACTGGTGGTTTGCTAGGTTCAGAACTGTAATGACATTGACAATACAAGTCAACTGCTTATCACAAAGGGCTTGGGGAGCATATTAAACCTTTCAATATTGGACCTTTCAGACCCTCTAGGACGCAAGGTTATAATGCTAGAGATAGAGAGCCTCAGCATATGGATCTGCTACACTTGAACAATGAACTCAGACTCCAATTCTGGTGTACATTATAATTCATTTTCCAGATAATGTTCTCATAATTAGCAAATAAGAAAAGTACTTTGATTATCCTCCACTTCTTTCCTGTTTTGTTTCTCGAACTCATGCCTGGGCACTGTCCCTGAGCCCTTCAGCTCAAGGTGAACAATACCACTTGAGCCATGGCGCCATGTGGGGACTTTTGGTGGTCCATTGGAGAAAAGAGTCTAACTATCTTTCCTTTCCTAGGCTGTCTTTGAACTGTGGTCTTTAGATCTCAGCCTCCTGCAAAGCTAGGGTTCCAGGTGTGAGCCACTGGCATCTAGACTATTGTTTTTGCCAGTCCTGGGGCTTGATCTTAGGGCCTGGGTACTGTCTCTGAGCTCCTTTTTATCAAGCCTAGCACTGTGCCACTTGAGCCACTCTACAGCTTCTGACTTTTTCTGAGTATGTGGCACTGAGAATTCAAACCTTGGCATTATGCATGTTGAGCAAGCTCTTTACCACTCAGCCACATTTCTAACCCCACCCTTGCAATTTCATCCCTCAACTTGCCTATCCTCACGAAAAGGCTTCTGGGTATAAATGATCTAAAGAAATCCCTAGAGGAAGATGTCCATAGAAAAAGAATTCAAATCTCATACTTGGGAGAGATTCTAAACATGTGAAGACTGTGACAAATGCCTCCATTTAATTATGTATCATGTTTCAACACAATATAGTATTAATGAAAAATGAGTCAATGTCCTAAATTATTTTGTATAATTTTAAAATATATGTACAACATGTAATAAATATGTGTATAATAACACTAAATACAATAAACAATAAATGAATCAAATAACAAATAAATACAAAATCAATAATAAAAAATCATAATATGTAGTTAGCATACATATGTAAGTTTATATCATATATTACACATATGTAGAAATATTTTTTCTATTGCAGGGCCTGCATTCAGTCCCTGGGAACTCTAGCCTGAATTTCTTTTCCTCAAGGACAGTGAGCCTTGCCTTCACCCATGGTTCAAAAGAGTTACCTGGAAGGTGAGATCAAATCCCAGCAATAGCAGAAATACTGGTCCCAGTTCCAAGACAGTGACTTAATTTTTTTTAATAAAAGCAGTTATGTTTATTCAGTTCCTTAGTGAACATTAAAAAACAAAGCAGTGTAGAATTTTGTACAGCTATTCAGACATCCTTCCCTTACTCCCAAAATGCTTCTCTGAGCATTACATTGTTTCTTTTTTTGTACACTTTTTATTGTAAAAATGTTGTACAGAGGATTACAATTACATGAACAAGGTAAAAAGTACATTTCCTATTGAGCATTGTTGCCTCCTTCTTTGTTTCCCCCTACCATCCCTTCCCTCCCATCTCCACAACTTCTCCCTCTGCCAAGGTCAGTGACTTAGTTTTTTTTATTTTTGGCTTGGCATGGGATTTGAACTCAAGTAGTGGCAACTCTGCACCTTCCCTCACATTGCTACAGATTTACCAAGAGCCTGAGTTCAAATCCCAGGCTAGGAAAGAAAACTGGCAGATATGCCAAACCAGGGAGATTTTTTTTTAATTTATTTACTTACTTACTTAGTTTTTTTTAATTTATTCTTTTTTTTTTTGCCAACCACGGGGCTTGAACTCAGGTCGTGGCAACTCTACCTCAGCCTCAATCATCTAAGCTGGGTGCAGCGGCCAGACACATAGCCAATCTTGGCATCTAAGGCCCAGAGGGTTTGTAGGAAGAAAAAAAAGTGGGAAAGCACAAAAAGTGGTGAGCTGAAGAGGGCTGGGGGTTTTACCTTTTTTCTTTGGACGATTACCATCTCCTGTCTGAATGACAGGGCTGCAAAGTGGACCTGACCTGACATTGCTGAAGTCTGGCGGGCTATCAGGGAAGCTAAAGCTGACCTGTCTACATAGGCCCCGGGTTCAAATCCCAGTCCTGACACCTACCAATGGCAGGAGATCACTAGAGATTCAATTGAAAGACTAGTTTGTGCATCAGTCGAGTCTAAAATTGTATGGAATAATCCTAGGATGCTGATTGATCTTAATTAATAGTTTATTAAACATGAAAAGAATAATATTCCTTCAATGGTGGTATAATAAATACCTAAGAGTTGGTCAGAACGTAGTAGATGTCATTTAGCCATAGACAGACTGGCACTTTTTACCAATATATATTTTTTGGATACCACCGTCTACCTCCCCAAGTATCGCTGTTTTGTACAAACCTGGCGCTCGATCTCAGTGCATGGGAACCATCTGACGGCTTCACTGGCTAGATGCTACTGTTCTCACACTCACCCATTCATGAATTGGGCCTGCTAGGCCCTGAGTTCAGATCCCAGCCCTGCCAATAATTTAATCTTGGAATAAGAAGCCGAGTGTGACACATGTGTTCCTTTTCTGGGAGAGTCCTGGATGTCAGGCATGATAGAGAACACATCTACAAATCTAGATGTTATGTGATAGTATATAAACAATGTAATAAATGGTATAAGTGTCATCAGAGCCAATAAAATAAATGGTAAATAAATGAATAAAACAAGAAATAAAATGAATAACCACACCAAACATGATATGGACTGAATATCTGAATGGAAGTATAAGTACTATTTTTAAAATGTATATAAGGAGTATGTTTTCCAGGACTGAGGCTTGAATTCAGGCCTAGGGAACAGGCCTGACTTTCTTGTCTTCAAGCCTAGTGAGATTCCCCTTTCCCCACAGTGCTGCCTATTTATCCAGACCTGAAGTTCAAATCCCAGGCTTGGCAGAAAAAAATGGCACGAATTGCAAACCAGGGAGATAAGTAATCATTTTATTATATTTTTAATTGTCTTAATTTTTTAATTTTGTATTTTTTTCTTTTCTTTTCTTTTTTTTTTGGCCATGCACATGGCTTGAACTGAATCGTCCCAGCTCTGTCTCAGCTTCCATCACACTAGGCTGGAGTGCAGCCTCAGGAACCAAAGCCTATCCTGGAATCCTAAGACCCTAGTTCTGACAGGAAACCAAAATGAAAATGTCACCAAAAAAAAGCTGCAAGCTGCACATGGTAAGTGGTTTCTTGGCTGTGGTTCCTTGCACGGTGACTATACTGGGTCTGAATGACATGGCTGCCACGCACATGTGACTTGTCATTGCTGAGGGCTGGCGAACTGTCAGAAAAGCCATAGTTCAACCCCGCAACAGAGTCCCTGAGTTCAAATTCCAGTCCTAACACCTACCAATGGCAAGAGATCACAAGAGACTCCTGCCCATGCATAAAAGTTCTGATGGAATAGTATCCAACTCATGATTGAATGAGTAGTCTGTGTAGCAGTCTAGTATCAAATTAGACACAATAATCCTAGGACACAGACTGCATTTAATTAATGGTTAATTAGGCATGAAAAGAATAGTATTACTTCAATGGAGGCATAATAAATACCTAAGACTGGTTAGGAACCTAGTAGATGTCATTGAATACTAGATACACGGCTCTGACACTCTGTACTAATATGTATTTATTGGTATACTACCGCCTGCTTATCCATGTATAGCTATTTTGGCCACCTCTGGGGTTTGATCTCAGCGCCTGCCAAAAATTTCAACCTGGAGTAAGAAGTCAAGTGTGACACTTGTTTTCCTTTTCTGGGAGAGTGCTGGGTGTCAGGAATGGTGGAGAACAAGTCTACAAATCTAGATGCTAAGGGATAGGATGTAAACAATGTAATACATGGTTAGATGTCATCAAAGTCAATAAAACAAATGATAAATAAATGAATAAAACAAAAAATACAATGAATAACCATACCAAACATGATATAGACTGAACAACTGTATGGAAGTTCAATCCTATCTTTAAAATGTATATAAGGAGTATGACTGGGGCATGAATTCAGGCCCAGGGAACAGGCCTGACTTTCAGGTCTTCAAGCACAGTGAGCTTCCCCTTCCCCCACACTGCAACAGAGTTACCCAGACCCTGATTTCTAATCCCAGGCCTTGAAGAGAAAAAATGGCACATTCCAAGCCAAGGAGCTTCATTAGCATTTTTAATACTGTTTTAAGCTCACTTTGCCTTTATTTGAAACATTTGGATTTTATAACATGAGAGTTTTTTTTAAAAAGGGGGTTTAAACTTTTACATTTCAGCATAGCACATTGGTTTTTCTATTTTGACCATCTGCCATGAAGAGTGAGAATGAAAATGAGGATATAATTTCTCCCTAGAAGGTTGGGACAGTTGATGTTATTTCTTCTTCTTCTTCTTCTTCTTCTTCTTCTTCTTCTTCTTCTTCTTCTTCTTCTTCTTCTTCTTCTTCTTCTTCTTCTTCTTCTTCTTCTTCTTCTTCTTCTTCTTCTTCTTCTTCTTCTTCTTCTTCTTCTTCTTCTTCTTCTTCTTCTTCTTCTTCTTCTTCTTCTTCTTCTTCTTCTTCTTCTTCTTCTTCTTCTTCTTCTTCTTCTTCTTCTTCTTCTTCTTCTTCTTCTTCTTCTTCTTCTTCTTCTTCTTCTTCTTCTTCTTTCTTCTCTCTTCTTCTTCTTCTTCTTCTTCTTCTTCTTCTTCTTCTTCTTCTTCTTCTTCTTCTTCTTCTTCTTCTTCTTCCTCTTCTTCCTCTTCTTCCTCTTCTTCCTCTTCTTCTTCTCCTCCTCCTCCTCCTCCTCCTCGTCCTCCTCCTCCTCCTCCTCCTCCTCCTCCTCCTCTTCCTCCTCCTCCTCTTCCTCCTCCTCCTCCTCCTCCTCCTCCTCCTCCTCCTCCTTCTTCTTCTTCTTCTTTTCGTCGGTCGTGGGGCTTGAACTCTAGGTTTGGGCACTGTCCCTGTGATCTTCAGCTCAAGACAAGTGCTCACCCACTTGAGCCACAGAACCACTTCCAGGCTTCTAGTGGTTTATTGGAGATAAGAGTCTCACAGACCTCAGGTCTCAGCCTCCTGAGTAGCTAGGATTACAGGCATGAGCCACCCCTGCCCAATAGTTTATGTTATTTCTATTTAGAATTATTTCTATAATTATAAAATGTCTGCAATTGTGTCGTGTGAGTTTTCCTCAGTGCCTACCACGAAATACACTAGGGGAGTCTTCATACCACAAAAGGTTGGGTTTCTCAATATAAACTCACTTCTGTGAGGACAGTAGTACTTGTTAGCATTTTGGGAATAAACTGGATTGTAAAATGAAAAACAAAAACATTGGTACTGAGATGTAGCTCAGTAATGGAGTAGTTGCCTGAAGAGCATAAGTCCCTGGAAGAAAAGTTTCCTAAAGCTCAGAATGTTAGAATTTTGTATGAACAAACTTCTGTCTTTTATTTTTGTCTGTGCTGGGGCTTGAACTCGGATTGGGCGTTATCCCTGCACTCTATAGCTCTATGGAAGCACTCTACGGCTTGAGCCACAGCGCCACTTCCAGTTTTCTAGTGGTTTATTGGAGATAAGACTCTCACGGATTTTCCTGCAGGGGCTGGCCTTGAACTGCCATCCTCAGATCTCAGCTTCCTGAGTAGCTAGTATTATAAGCATAAGCCACTGACGCCTGGTGCATGAAGAAACATTTTAAGATTGATTCTGCAGAAAGAAACTTGGAATATACTTTTAGTACAAATAATTTATAGTGCCACTAATATAAATAAAAGGCACTAATTCAGAAGCATTTGTTCATTGGCTGGTTTCTTAGTTTATTCATATATATACATTATTAATTTTTATATATACATATATTATTAAAAACATGGTTTTGAAGTGTACCTAAGCGCATATGTGCTCATGTAAATTTATATAACTGCACAAGCTTGATTTTTTTTCAGTTTGTTGGTACCATATATTAGGTGGGATTTGTGTGTTGTTTAGTTCTCTGTTTTTGGAGGATTTCTCTTCCCTTTATCCCCCTACCCCCCTCTCCCCGTAATTGAACTCAGCTTGCTCTTTCTTGGCTTGGTTGTTCATAGCTGATTTTCTACCACTTCAGCCATACTTGTAGCCTGGCTTTTTGCCAGTTAATTAGAGATGATGTCTCTCAGGCTATGCTGCGTGGATTGGCTTTGAAACTTCATCTTCTACTTCTTACCTCCTGAGTAGCTGGGATTGCAGATGTGAGCCACTGGGGTGCCTAGGGATTAATTAGACTTTGGTTGGTGTATCTTTCTGTTTTTCTAAGCATGGGATGATATACTATAGAATTTCGGTGAATGTCCTGGGTCTGAAGTAAGATACATAATACATATGCAAATCTGTATAGTTCTCATAAGATATAATCAATTTAATACATAAGTGTAATAATAGTCAACAAAAATAATGAATCAATACAAAAAATAAAATAAATACACTCAAAGCAATTTCAATAAACATAAGTATGTAGATATTAATTATTTCAAATGTAGATGAATATTACTTTAACAGGGCTAGGGATTGAATTCAGGCCTAGGGAACAGGCCTGAATTACTTGTCTTCAAAGAGGTTGAGTTTCCTTGTCCCCCACAGTGCATAAGAGTTACCCGGTCTCTGAGTTCAATTCCCAGGCCTGGCAGAAAAAAAAAGGCACGAATTCCAAGCCAGGGAGCATTAGTTTGATATATATCTGGCCGTGGGAACTGTCCTTGCACTCTTCAGCTCAAGGCGAGCACTATACTGCTTAAGCCACAGCACCACTTCCGGTTTTCTAGTGGTTTATTGGAGAGAAGAGTCTCAAGGACTTTCCTGCCCAGGCTGGCTTTGAACAGAGATTTTCAGATCTCAGCATCCTGAGTAGCTAAGAGTACAGGCGTGAACCACCAGTGCCCAACTATTTTTAATATTTTTAAATTATTTATTATTTATTTATTTATGTATTGCCCAGCACAGAGCTTGAACTCATAGGGTAGCAACTCTACCTCAGCTAATGTCACCCTAGGCTGGGATGGTGCAGCCTCTGGACCGACAACCCATCGTGGGATATTAGGCCTCAGGGGCTGACAGGAAAACAAAATGAAAACAGCACCAAAAAAAAAAAAAGCTAAGAACCGACCATGGATGGTGTTTTCTTGGTTTTCCCTCCTTGCATGGTGATCATCCCGGGTCCAAATAACACTGCTGTAACCTGTAGGTCACCTGGCAGATTCTCTCTTTTCCTTCCTTGGATGTTGACTGTCCTGGGTCTAAATGACATGGTTGCTACCTGTAGGTCACCTGGCATTGCTGAAGGCTGGCAGGCTGGCACAGAAGCCATAGGCCAGTCTGGAGACCTATGCCCTGAGTTTGAATCCCAGTCATGCCACTTACAAAGGGCTGGAGAGCCTAAGAAGCTATTGCCTGTCCATAGGAACACCAGAGAAATGTAATCAATGTCATGGTTGGATGAGTAGTTCATCAATCAGTCTAATATAAATTTAGACCCAATAATCACAGTTTATTATGCATTAAATCATAGTTTATTATGAATTAAAAGAATACTATTCATTAAATGGAGTCCTCACTAAAGACCCAAGAACCTGTATGAATGTAATATATGTCATTTAATACTAGATAGACATCACTGGCAGTATCAAAATATATAAATATATATTTACCTGTATACCACCGTCTGCATAGAAAGGTATTGCTATTTTGGCCAAACATGTGGCTCCATCCCATGTCCTAGGATCCACTTGGCAGCTGAATGGGCTAGAGGCTGCCATGCTGACACTCACTCATTCATGAGTTGGGCCTTCTAGGCCCTCAGTTCAGGTCCTAGCATTGCCAAAAATTTCACCTTGGAATAAGATTACAAGTGTGACACCTGTTTTCCTTTTCTGTGCAAGTGCTGGGTGTTAGGTATGATATACATAATATGTGTGCAAAGCTACATTTTATGGAATAGATTGGAATAAATGTAATAAATGATATAGGTGCACTCAAGTCCATAAAATAAATGCTAATTCATTCACTCAATAATAAAATATAATGTATCACTCCAGAAAACACGATATAGACTGAATATATAGATGTAAGTACAAAGCATATATTTAAAATGTCTATAAATGTTACGTTTTCCAGGCTAGTGCTTGAATTCTGGTCTAGGGAAGAGTTGAGAAGTTCATGCATGATTCATATAGGAAATGTTAGACAAGAACTTTGGCAAAATGATTATTTTTAATTAAGACTTCACGAAGTGTGACAATAATAATTACCTTCAGGAAATCGAGGCATTGGGAAAGATCCAAGATTTAGTAGTCACATGTTAGATAGGATTCCAGCACAACTTGCCACATCTCTATACAAATAGGTATTTATTAGCATACTAGCTTCAGCTTATGAATGGATGTATATGGTGCACAAACCCCAACCAAGGGATCAATCTCTGGTCCTGGGTATAGCCTAGATCCTTAGTAGCTCAAAAGCTGGTATGCTCATGTGGACCCATTAGAAAGTTGGGCTTGCTAGGCCTGGAGTTCAACTCCCAGTAATGCCAAAAGGTTCATCCAGCTGTGTGAAGCCAATCTTTACAGCTGTTTTCCTGTCCTGTGAAAGTCCTGGGACTCAGCGAGGATGGAGAATGCTATATAGGCAATTCTATAGGAATAGGTTGTCATCCATGGCAGCACAGATATACCTGTCACCATACTCAATAAAATACACAATACATCCATGAATAAGACTCAGAATTAAAAACTAATTACATTGAATGCAAGATGCATACCACACCTGTATGTAAATAGAGATACCATGTTTAAAGGAGGTGGGCTTCTTATTTTGTCCACTGCTAGGTCTTCAAATCTGGCCTTTGACCAAGCTTGACATTCTAGTCTTCAGGGATGATGAGCTTCCTCTTCCCCCACAGTGCAATGGGGTTACCCAGACTTGAGCTCAAATTTCAGCACTGACAAAAGATTCATCCTGATGTCAGAAGCCAGTCGTTGCACCTGTTTTCCTCTCGTGTGGAAGTTCTGGGTCTCAGCTAGGATGAAGAGTGAATGCATAGGCAAACTTATAACCATGGGAACAGGTCGTCATCCATGTTAGCACAGTTAACATGTCACCATACTCAGTAAAATACACAATACATTCATGAATTAGACACAAATTAAGGAGAAGTGCACCAAATGCAAAATGCTGTCCACACATATTTATCAATATATATCCTATGTTTCAAGTATGAATTTATGACTATACTGGCCCTCCCTGGTGCTCGATGTCAGGTGCTGGGAACAGCCTAGCTCTTCAGTTGCTCACAGGCCAGTGTCCTCACTTTGACCCTTTTGCCAATTGGGCCTGCTAGGTCATGAGTTCAAATCCCAACAGTGCTAAAACATGAATCCTGATGTGAGAAGCCCATCGGTCCACTTGTTTTTTTGTCCTGTGAAAGTCCTTGATCTGAGCTAGGATGGAGAAGGCATAGGCAACTCCATGGCCATAGAAATAGGTTGCTATCCATGTCAGCACATTTATATCTGTCATCATACTTAATAAAATACAGAATGCAACCCTGATTAAGACACAAAACAAAAAGAATAACTACACTGAAAACATGATGAATTACACACATGTATGTAAATTGAGATCTTATGTGTAAAATAGGTGGGCATATGATTGTTTTCAGAGCTGGGGCTTCAATTCAGGCCCTGGGACCAGGCCTGATTTGTAGTCTTCAACGATGGTGAGCTTCTCCTTCCCCCACAGTGCAACAGAGTTACCTAGACCTGAGTTCACATTCCAGCTCCAGCAATAAAATGGCGTGAATTCTGAGCTAGGGTGCTTCATTTATAATTTTTCAATTTTTTAAATTTTTTTTGCCACACCCAGGGCTTGAACTCAAGTTGTGGCAACTCTGCCTCTGGTCCGATCATCCTAGGCTGCAGCCTCTGGACCCACAGCCCATCCTTGGATCTTAGGACCCCAGGGCTTGCAGGAAAAAGAAAAGCCGGATGGGGGAAAAAAAAGTGGTGGGAAGTTCCAGCTGGCGCTTTTAGGTTTTTTTTTTTTTGAATGTTGACCATGGTGGTACCAAACCCGGCAGACTGCAGACTGAAGGTGACCGGGTGTGGCTGAAGGCCTGCTGGCTATCAGGGGAGCCACAGGATGACCGCGCAATGGAGGCCCCAAGATTGAATCCCAGTCAGCCCCCCTACATTGCGGGAATGGCAGGAGATCCTGAGATACTCGATTCCAGACCTAGGAAGAGTCGTGAAATGAGATCAATCTCATCCTTGAATGAGTAGTTCCTGAGAATGTGAGTAGGAAATGATAGTCAAGATTCATGAAGTATCAATTATTTGTAATAAAGAGTTGATGAAGCGTATCTATAATCATCACAGTCATGAAATGGAGGCATTGGGGAAGGTCCAAGAATTGGTAGTCACAGGGTAGATTGGATTACATCACAGCTCACCATCTCTCCTACTCTATACAGATATGTACTTATTTGCATACTACCTTCAGCTGATGAATGGATGATTATTGTGCTCTCCCTGCCTTACTCCCGGGGCTAGATCTCAAGTCCTGGGAACGCCCTAGCTCCTTAGTGGCTCAAAGGCTGGTGTGCTTACATGGACCCATTCACCTACTGGGCCTGCTAAGTGGTGAGTTCAGATCCCAGGAGTGCCAAAAGATTCATCCTGTCAGAAGCCAGATGTTGCACCTGTTTTCCTTACCTATGTGAGTCCTGGGTCCCAGCTATGATGCCATGGCCAGTGGCCATGGCAAAAGGTTTTCATCCATGTCAGCCCAGTTACACCTGTCATATACACTCAAAAACATACACAATACATCCATGAATAGCATATAAAAATAAAGAGGATAACTACACTCAATGCACGAGGCAGTCCACACAATGGATGTGAATATACATCCCATGTTTCAATGATGCATTGAGGACTCTTGTGACCACCCTGGTGCTCGATCTAAGTTCCTGGTAATGGCCCAGATCCTTAGTGGCTCACAGGCTGGTGTGCTCATGAGGACCCATTGGGCAGTTGGGGCTCCTAGGCAGAGTTTGAATCTGAGCACTGCCAAAAATTCACCCTGATGTGAGAAACCATTCATTGCACCTGTTCTTCTGTGCTGTGCAAGTTCTTGGTCTCAGCTAGGATGGAGAATGATTAGGTAACTCTATACTCATGGAAATAGGTTGTAATCCAGGTCACCACACTTATATCTGTCATCTTATACTCAAGAAAACACAAAATACATGAATGAATAAGACACCAGATAAAGACAATGACTACACCGAACACAAGATGCCGCCCACCCATGTATGGAAATAGAGATCCTCTGTTTAAATTCTGAATTCATGAATATATTGGCCACTGCAGGGCACTACCTCAGGCCCTGGGAACGGCCTAGCATCTTAGTGGATCACAGACTGGTGTGCTCACCTTGACCCATTCACCAATTCTGCCTGCTAGGCTCTCAGTTCAAAAACCAGCACAGCCAAAAGAGTCATCCTGATGTGAGAAACCAATGGATCCACATGATTTCCTGTCCTGTGAAGGTCCTGAGCCTCAGAGAGGATGGAAAATGCTATATACACAACTCTATAGTCATGGGAATAGGTTGTCATCCACGGCATCACAGATATACCTGTCACCATACTCAATAAAATACACAATATATACATGAATAAGACTCAAAATTAGAAAATAACGCATACCACACCTGTATGTAAATAGATATCCTATGTTTAATAGAGGGGGGCTTCTTATTTTGTTCAGTGCTAGGGCTCCAAATCAGGCCCTTGGACCAGGCCTGACATTCTAGTCTTCAAGGATGGAAAGCTTCCCCTTCCACCCAGGGAAATGGGGTTACCCAGACTTGGGCTCAAATCCCAGAACTGACAAAAGATTCATCCTGATGTCAGAAGCCAGTCGTTGCACCTGTTTTCCTCTCGTGTGGAAGTCCTGGGTCTCAGCTAGGATGGAGAATGAATGCATAGGGAAACTTATAACCATGGGAACACGTCATCATCCATGTCAGTACAGTTATACCTGCCACCATACTCAGTAAAATACACAATACCTCCATGAATTAGACACAAATTAAGGAGAATTGCACTGAATGCAAGATGGTTCCACACATGTATGTCAATACAGATCCTATGTTTCAAGTATGAATTTATGCCTATCCTGGCCCTCCCTGGTGCTCGATGACAGGCTTACCTTCTCAGTTTCTCACAGGCCAGTGTCCTCCCCTTGACCCTTTCGCCAATTGGGCCTGCTAAGCTTTGAGTTCAAATCCCAACTCTGCCAAAACATGAATGCTGGTGTGAGAAGCCCAGAGTTGCACCTGTTTTCCTGTACTGTGAAAGTTCTGGGTCTCAGCTGTTGCAGTATGCTATATAGGCAACTCTATACTCATTGGAATCCGTTCCCATCCATGTCAGCACAGTTATATCTGTCATCACATGCAATAAAATACAAAATGCATCCCTGATAAAGACACACAATAAAAAGAATAACTACACTGAAAACATGATGCATTCCACACATGTATGTAAATAGAGATCCTCTGTATAAAATAGGTGGACATATGATTTTTGCCAGTGCTTGGGCTTCAATTCAGGCCCTGAGACCAGGCCTGATTTGTAGTCTTCAACGATGGTGAGCTTCTCCTTCCCCAACAGTGCAACAATGTTTCCCAGACCTGAGTTCAAATCCCAGATCTAGCAGTAATATGGTGTGAATTCTGAGCTAGGGTGCTTCACATATATGTATATATACACATATATACACACATATATACGTTTATATATGTATATATATACATATATACGTATATATATGTATGTACACATATACATATATGTATATGTATACATATATGTATATATATACATGTGTATATATATACACATGTATATGTATATATATATATATTTTTTTTTTTTTTTTAACCAGACCCGGTGCTTGAACTCAAGTTGTGGCAACTCTGTCTCAGCTCCGATCATCCTAGCCTGTGTTCTATGGACCTACAGCCCATCCTCAGATCCTAGGACCCCAGGGCTTGCAGGACAATAAAAAAGCCACGAGGGGAAAAAGAGCGGTGGGAAGTTCCACCTGGTGCTTTTACATTCATTTTCCTTTGCACAGTGACCATGGTGGGTCTGAACCCGGAGACCTACAGAGTGAAGGTGACCTAGAGTTGGTGAAGGCCTGAAGCTGTTGAGGAAGCCCAGGCCGACCGGGCAACGGAGGCCCCGAGGTCAAATCCCGGTCAGCCCCCTTCATTGAGGGAATGGTGGGAGATCCTGAGATACTCATTTCCGGATCTAGGAAGAATCGTGAAATGTGATCAATCTCATCCTTGAATGAGTAGTTCCTGCAGGATGTGACTAGGAAATGATAGGCAAGATTCCTGGGGTATCAATTATTTTTAAGGAAGAATTGATGAAGCATGACCATAATCATCACAGTCATG
Organism: Dipodomys spectabilis; assembly: GCF_019054845.1. Classification (NCBI taxonomy): domain Eukaryota; kingdom Metazoa; phylum Chordata; class Mammalia; order Rodentia; family Heteromyidae; genus Dipodomys; species Dipodomys spectabilis. The sequence continues at coordinate 768,301 of NW_024870930.1, read as the reverse complement.
AAATGGAGGCATCAGGAAAGATCCAACAATCAGTAGTCACAGGGTAGATTGGATTCGATCACAGGTTGCCATCTCTTCTATTCTATACAAATATGCATACTATCTTCAGCTTATGAATGGAAGACTATTTTGCTCTCCACCTGCCCTACTCCCGGGGCTCAATATAGGTCCTGGGAACAGCCAAGTTCCCAGTGCACAGTGACCATGGTGGGTCACACATCATGGTGTCCTCACCTTGACCCTTTCTCCAATTGGGCCTGTTAGGCTCTGAGTTCAAATCCCAACACTCCCAAAAGAGGAATGCAGGTGTGAGAATCCAATCCGTCCGCCTGTTTTCCTGTCCTGTGAACGTTCTGGGTCTCAGATATGATGGAGAAGGCTTAAGCAATTCTATAGACATGAGAATAGATTGTCATCCATGTCAGCACAGTTATATCTGTCATCATGCCCAATAAACAAAATCATACAGGACTAAGACATACAATAAAAAGAATAACTACACTGAATGAATGTATGTGAATAGAGATCCTATGTTTAAAATAGGTAGGCATATGATTTTTGCCAGTGCTGGGGCTTCAATTTAGGCCCTGGGAGCAGACCTGACCTTGTAGTCTTCAAGGATGGTATCTTGTCTTCTCCAACAGTGCTATAGTGTTACCTAAACCTGAGTTGGAAGCCCAGCTGTGGCAGAAAAATGGTGTGAATTTTGAACTAGGGTGCTTTATTAGTTTTTTAGTTTTGTTTTTGCTCACCAAGGTATTTGAACTCAGTTCATGGCAACGCTGCCTCAGCTTCGATCACTTTAGGCTGGTGGGCTGCCAGAGGCCCATAGTGGATCCTGTGATCCTAGGCCCTGAAGCTTTGCTAGAGTTAAAAAAAACCCCACACAGAAAAATAGCCATGGGATGAATATTTAAAATTTTCTTCCTTTGCATGGTGACCAATCTGGGTCCGAATTACATGGCTATAAAGGGTACTTCACTTTTCATTGGCCATGGCTAGCGTGCTATCAGGGAAGCCACTGGCCCATATGTCATTGTAGGCCCTGATTTTTAATCCTGGTGCTGACACCTACCAATGCAGATACTTCCCAAGAGACTCATTCTTATGCATGGGAATAACAATAGAATGTGAGCAAACTCATGATTGAATGAGAAGTTTCTGCGGGCATCGGTCTAGTATAAAATTAGACGCAATGATCCCAGGATGCTGATTGATCTTAATGAATGGTTTATTAAGCATGAAAACAATATTATTCCTTCAATGGCGGCATAATAAATTCCTAAGAGTTGGTAGGAATGTAGTTTATGTCATTGAATCCTAGGTAGATGTCTCTGAAATTCTATACAAATCTGTATTTATTGATATACTACCACCTGCCTATCCATGTATGGCTATTTTGCCCTCCCACGTGGCTCAATCTCAGGGTCTGGGAACTGCCTGGCAGCTTTTTGGCTAGAGGATGCCGTGTTGACACACTCATTCATGAATTGGGTTTGCTAGGCCCTGAGTTCAGATCCCAGCACTGCAAACAATTGGATTGTGGAATAAGAAACCAAGTGTGAAACCTGTTTTCCTTTTCTCTGGGTGTCAGACATTATGGAGAACACGTCTACAAATTTAGATACTATGTGATGGGATGTCATCAATATAATAAATGGAATGTATATCATATGTCATCACAGTCAATAAATGGTAAATAAATGAATAAAACAAAAATACAGTCAATAAACAGGATATAGACTGAACATCTATAGGTAAATACAAATCCCATCTTTATAATGTATATAAACAGTATGTTTTCCAGGGCTGGGATTGAATTCAGGCCTAGGGACCAGGCCCAACTTTCTTGTCTTCAAGCATGTTGAGCTTCCCCTTCATCCACAGTGCTGCAGTTATCCAGACCCTGAGTTCAAATCCAAAGCCTGGTGGGAAAAACGGCGAGAAATGAAAGCAGGGAGCTAAATTGTGTGTGTGTGTGTGTGTGTGTGTGTGTGTGTGTGTGTGTGTGTGTGTGTTGCAAAGCAAGGTCTTGAACTCAGGTAGTGGCAACTCTGCCTCAGCTTCCATCACCCTAGGCTGGGTGCAGCCACTGGAGCCACAGCCGATCCTGGGATTCTAGATCTCCAGGCCTTGTGTGGGGAAAAAATGTGCACAGAAAAAAAGTGGTGGGAAGAAAAAATAGGGCTAAGAAGGTGGCTCGGTGGTAGAGCACTTGCCTTGCATGCTTGAGGCCCTGGGATTGATTCCTCAGCACCACATAAGCAAAAATAAAAAAGCCGGAAGTGGTGTTGTGGCTCAAGTGGTAGAGCGCTAGCCTTGAGCTGAAGAGCTGAGGGACAAGGCCCAGGCCCAGAGTTCAAGCCCACGATTAGACCCCTCCCCACAAAAAAAGGTGGTAGAGCCATGTGCCCGTGGCTCACACCTGTCATCCTAGCTACTCAGGAGACTGAGATCTGAGTATCTTGGTTCAAGGCTAGCCTGGACAGGAAAGTCAGTGAGACACTTATCTCCAAGAAATCACTAGAAAAATGGAAGTGGTGATGTGACTCAAGTGGTAGAGTGCTTGCCTTCAGCTGAAGAGCACAGGAACGTGACAGGATTGCGTTTTTACATTTTCTTCCTTTGCACCGTGACCATCTGTTACTGAATGACATGGCTCCAAAGGGTACTTCACCTTGCATTGCTGAAGGATGGCAGGGTATTGGGGAAGCCATAGTCTCGCACGGCAACGCAGGCCTAGAGTTTGAATACCAGTAATGCCACTTCCAGATGGCGGGAGATCCTAAGAGACTCGTTCTCATCCATAGGAATAATGATGCAATGTTTTCAATGTCACGGTTGAATGAGCTGATCCTGAATGCTACTCATATAAAATTAGACTTCATGATTTCAGTAGACTGATTCCATTCAATGTGAAGCGTTAAAAGAATACTATTTCTTACAGATATGCAATAATTCCAGGACACTGATTTACTTAATAGTTTATTAAGGATGAAAACAATAACATTAATTATATGGAGGCGTAATAAATACTAAAGAACTGGTGGGAATGTAGTCTATGTAACTGAATAATGTGTAGACATCTCTGGTACTCTATAAAGATATATATTTATTAGCATACTACAATCTGCGTGTCACTCTGTTCTTATTTTGTCAACACCTGGGGCTCGATCTCAGGTCCTAGGAACTGCCTGTCAGGTCAATTTGCCCCAGGATGGCATGCTGACAGTCATCCATTAATGAATTGGGCCTTGTAGGCCATGAGTTCAGATTCCAGGATTCCCAAAAAATGAATCGTGGAATAAGAAGGTGATGGTGACACAAATTTTCCTTTTTTGTGAAAGTCCTGGGTGTCAGGTATGAAGTGGAACACATATGCAGACCTTTATCTATGGAATCAATGTAATCAATGTTCTGTGTGCCATAATAGTAAATAAAATGAATGGCCAATACATGAATAAAACAAAAAATAAAATGAATACACTGAACGCTATATGGAGTCAACCTATGTATGTAAATATAAATCATATATTTAAAATGTACATTAATAGGATGTTTTCTAGTGCTAGGGATCGATTTCAGGCCTAAGAAATAGACTTGAATTTCACAACTTCAAGGAGGTGAGCCTCCCCTTCTCACACAGTGCAATAGAGTTACCCAGACCATGAGTTCCAATCCCAGTCCTGACAGAAAAAATGGCAGCTCTATACTATGTGATGCCCCATTCTTAAGTATTTCATTCTGCCTCCATTTAATGAATGTGATTGTTTAAATGCTTCATAAACTATTAATTAAAATCAATCAGTTTCATAGAATTTAATTGTGTACAATTTTATACTAGAATCATTGAAGAACTGCCCATTCAATCATGACATACATCACATGCCATTGGTATTCATATGGATAGGATTGAGTTTCTTAGGATCTCTAGCCATTTGGACGTGGCAGGACCAGGATTCCAATTGTGGGTTCCAGCTCCCACCACTTCAACCGGAGGATAGGGAACTCACTGGTCTGTGCCAGAACATCAGCAAGGCCAATGATTAGGTAGGCACCAATGGCTCTCAGCAGTCTTGCTTGACACTTTCAAGGCTGTGATAGGAGGATCATGGTCAAAGTCACCCTAGGCAGGAAACTCCTTGAGACCCTGTCCAACTTCAGTGCCAACAAAGCCAGAAGTATAGCCATGTGGCTTCACTGGTGGAGGCTAGCCTTGAGCAAAAGCAGCTCAAGGACTGTGCCCAGATCCTGAGTTCAAGGTCCAGGACTAGCAACAAACAGACATACACAATAATCTGTGCAGCCATCCAGGTAAAGCAGTGCACTCTCTTGTCCCCAACTGGATTGGACTGTTTCCTGGGAAAGGGGCTGCTGTCATCTTGGCTCTGCCCATTCTGCCTGCATCACAGGATTCCTGCCACACCCCCATTCTTTCATGGTTCTTTCTGACCAATGGGAAATAAGAATGGTGCCCACGCCCACATTCCATGCTGCCCGGTAACAACTGGATTCCCTCAGTTGGTTGACACCAATACCAGCAGTTGAGGAAGGTAGAGGTGGCTCAGTGGTGAGCAAGAGACTTGAGGAGACTTTGGACTAAAGTAGGAAATTGACGTCCTAGTCCGTGAGTTGGAGAATAGAGGATTTCCCAGAGCCTGGGAATGTGGACAGCCCATCTTTCCCAGTGCTCAGATATCTGAAGCAACAAGACTCCATGATAGAGCTGCAGGCAAGAAACTGCCACAAGAACACTGGCAGATGAATCCTCCAGACAGACCTGCAACATTCAAGAAAACAAAGAACACAAAAAAGTGAAGGATCCCCAAGACAAACGCCACTGGGGAGCGTGATTCAAAGCAGAGTCCAGCCAAAGGTGATGCTGACCATGGGCCTCCCCTGCCTATGGACACAGTCACAGCCACCAGCGTCCAGAGTGTCGATGGTCCCGATACTAGCAAGGATCCACACAGGTGTTATTGACACGAGGTTCCTGCCCTGGATCTCAGCAAAAGAAGTAAAGAGGCGCTCTGTGCCAAGATCCAATCACTGAAGCAGGAAAGGCCAGACCTTCAGAATCAACAGGAGAAAGAGAGGGAGAAGATAGCCCAGCTGTACACAGCACTGAAAACGGAGCTAGAGATCCACAAGGCACCCATACAGAGGTCGGTTTGGCAGAAAGTTATTTACAATATGCACTGTCCCACTTGAAGCACGTGACCAATGACAGAGAAGAAAGCACGAAGTTCTCACCAGCTGCCTGCAGGCTGGTGGAGCTGGAGATGGCAGCGTCTGTGGTCACTGCTCACAGAATGAGACCTAAATGTTCTTCAAACAGCTGAATGATGTGACCCTTTAGCTCGAGGAAAATATTAGAAGCTTCAATGATCTGGAACAAGTGAACACCGAGTTGCAGGAGAAGCTGGAAGTGCTCTGGACACAGTGGAGCAACATGAAGAAGAGAATCTGCAAGTTCCAAAAAGCGCTGGTGGGGCATGAGTTACTAAAGACACTACTGGACAACCTGAACTGAATGGTGACTGCAGCAAATCTAGAGAGAGACACCTTCATGGAAGACCTGAGCATTGAGAAGTCCGTGCAGCAGGAGGAGGCCCGGTGGCAGATCCAGTGGATGAACCAACTGACAGAGGAGAAGGATCGAGGAGCAAGGCAGGTGTTTGACCTAGAGGAGGAGCTGCAGGAACTGAGAAGGAAGCAGGCAGAACCACGGCCCCCTGTGGGACCATCTCCAGCCAAGCGGCAGGTGCAGGCCCAGGCTTACTGCATGCAGATGGAGTTGAAAAGCCTGGAGGAACAACTTCATATCCAGGTCCAGGAAAACCAGAGGCTCTGTTTCCAGAATGGAGCAGCAGAAGCAACTGTGGAGACAGGAGGAAAAGGCCAAGGATCAGCAAGAGATCCCTGAGACCCCACGATGCACATGTGTGTGCAGTGGACAGATGGAGGAACAGCTGGCCCTGCTGCGGGATGCTCTTCACAGGGTGAGCAGTGAGAAGGAGAAGCTTGCCAGCATCCTGGACTCAGAGCAGCAGGTGAAGAAACACCTGCTGGAACAGCTGGACCACACAGAGGAGAAGATATAGGAATGGGAAGAGATGGCTGAGAGAGAGCCAAGCGGCTCAGGAGCGGCACGAGCTGTCCCTGGCCCAACTGCAGGAGCTCAGAGCCACCTGTGAGCCACACATCACCTCCAATGAGCAGCTGAGCTCCGAGAAGGAGGCACTGCAGCAGCACCTAGAGAGGCAGACCCAGCTGCTGTAGCAGCTGAAGCAAATGCAGGGCCCCACCAACTGGGAGGACCACATGGTGCCCCCAAAGTGGCAGGACACCCTCAAATGCCTGGAAGTGATCAGACCACAGGAGGAGTGCCTGTAGTCCCAGCTGAGCTTCCTGGCTTTCCCTGGGGAAGGTGAAGATGAGAGCCCAGGAAAAGCAAAAGATGAGGAGGCAACTCTTTCCAACGTGACCATCGCAGAGGATGGAGACGTCCCCTAAACCTAGAGGGATGTGGATCTGTGAGCGCTCTCGGTGGCTGAAATCCATAGGGGGAAACTCCTGTGCCAAGAGTGGTAGACCTACTGTGGGTGCCCAGCCCATCTGGCAGCTCAGTGTCAGAGAAAGCTGGAGCCACAGGCTGGAACCACAGCCTGCATGGGGATGGGAATTGGGACACGTGGGCGCCAGAGAAGAAAATCTGCTTCATCCACGACCTGCATGATGAGGTGGACTTCCAGAGTCCAGCGGATGAGCTCCACCATCGATGCAGCCAGCTGTTGGCACACATCAGCACCATTGAGGACTCCCTTGTGGCGTTTAAACACCAGATGTTTGTCCTGGATGAGCTGTGTCAGGAGAAACCTGAGTACATGTGTTGGCTGTCCCAGGAGAAGGTGGAGAAGAGGAGAGAGCTGTAGGAGCTGCTGTGGTTCCTCTCGGAGGAAGGCATGGACAGCAGGCACCAGACACCAGCATAGGCTGAGTCCCCCGCCACCATCGCCACTTCAGACGCCTCAGGCTCCAGGGTGGTCAAATGAGTGAGGAACAGAAAGATTTTATGAATTGCCACTTCAACACAGTAAGGAAACTTCCAGAGGAGAGGTGGGGGTCCCCTACCCCGTAGAGGACTCCCCCTTGGAGCACATCCTGCCACAGAAGCACCACATCCAGATCGCCCACAGTTCGAGGGCTCAGGTGAAGAGCACTCCCTCCCTTTCTTCTGTAGACAGATGTGGATGATGACCCTCTATGTGACATACTGACTCTCAAAAGCCTCAGCAGCCACCACAAGTAGGTGGTCAGGTGCCCTTCTCTCAGGCCTCTATCTGACAGGTGATGGGAAGGGTAAACTGCGGGTCGGGTAGGGCAGAGGCTGCCAGGAGGCGGTCCATATTCAAGTACCATCTAATGGACGATTGGTGGCCAGGGAAGAAGCCCATGTTATGCTTATCACAAAGAATGAATTGTTTTCAAAGGGAAAACATGCCTCCAACAAAGATTTGTTCTTCCAGTCTTGGGGCTTGAACTCAGGGCTTGGCCACTGTCCCTGAGTTCTTTTTCTCATGGCTAGCACTCTACCCTTGAACCACAGTGCCACTTCTTGTTTTCTGATGGTTCATCGAGGATAAGAGTCTCACATACTTTCCTGCCTAGAATGGTTTTGAACTGTGATCCTCCAGATCTCAGCTTCCAGAGTAGCTAGGATGACAGACATGAACCATCAGTGCCCAGCATGTGATACCTTTTGAAGGCTTCTTGGCAAGTCTGTAAAAGGATCTCCAAAGGGCCTGGTTAGACCTTGACTCAATCAAGGAGCTGGGATGGGGGAAGGCTGATATTCTAGCCATTCTGTTCCCCAAAATTAAAGATGTCACCTGGTGTTGGATGCATGAAACACCTAGATCAAATGCCACCAGGCTTAGTGGAGAAAGGTAGAGAATATCCAAAGATTGCAGTGGAGAAATCTGATTTTGCATGCATGTGGTGTGTGTAGTGTGTGTGTGTGTGTGTGTGTGTGTGTGTGTGTGTGTGTGTGTGTGTGTGTGTGTGTGAACTCAGGGCCTCGGCTCTATCCTGAGTTTTCTTGCTCAAGGCTAGTGCTCTGCCACTTGAGCCACAGCCCCAATTGCTTTTCGATGGTTAATTGTAAGTAAGAATCTCAAGGATTTTCCTGTCCAGGGTGGCTTTGAAGCATAATGGTGGCCTCAGGGAAGCAAGAGTAAACACAACTTGCAGGTATAATCCCTATGGTGGGAGACTCCTGTGCCCTTGTAGCTGGATGTGGGACATGTGGCCTCATGCCATTGTCGGGGACTATTGTCCTGTAGAGTTCAATTGGGGGAAGTGACCAGGGCCACGCTGACTTTTGCCCACCCTGAATGCTGTTTCCAGAGCAGATCTGTTCCACCCTAGGCCAAGAGAGCTCTAGGAGGCCCAGCTCACAGGGGCACAAGGAAGGGAGAGGTCAGCTTCAGGCCCAGCTAAGAGCCTTTGCCCACGAACACCCCAACTTGCCCTTCCTGATCCCCGTAATGCCTGTCAAAGAACAACCTCCCCAAAAAATTGGAGCTGTGGCTCAAAGTGGTAGAGCTCTAACAGTGAACCAAAGAGCTCAGAGACAGGGCCCCCAAGCTTTGAGTTCAAGACCCCCAGCTGACCCTCCCCCATAAAACATAGGTTAGCTAAATGTGAGCTAGTAGGATTTGTGAAGTGTTTCTGAAGAACGGTGATACAGAAGAAAGCACCCTAATTCTAATTACAGCTGAACTTGTGACATACAGCTATGTGCTGAGTCCTTCACAGGGTGCTGTTTTCTGGGTCCTTCCCACATGAGGGTTTTGTGCTGAGTCCTCAAAAACATTTTGTGTACTGAGTCATCCCAAAGGGTGCTATGTTCTGAGTCCTTGAGAACAGTGGGTCGTGCTGGGTTTTCCAAAGTGTGCTGTGTGCTGAGTCCATTACACAATGTACTTTATGCTGAGTCCGTCAAAAGGTGCAGTGTGCCAATTCATCCCAAAAGGTGCTATGTGCTGAGCCCTTGAAAAGGGAGGGACAGGTGAATTTTTCAATGGTTTCTGTGGGCTGAGTCTTTTACACAGGGTACTTTTGCTGAGTCCTTCAAAAGAGGCTGTGTGCTGAATCATTCCAATGGTTGCAATGTGCTGCATCCTTGAGAAGAGTGGGACAAGGTGAGTTTTTCGAGTGCTGTATGCCGAGTCTTTTACACACGTTGCTCTGTACTGTCCTTCAAATGGTGCTGTGTGCTGAGTCCTTTCACAGGGTGGTATGTGTGAGTCCTTCAAAACTGTGTTATGTGCTGAGTTTTTCAAAGGGTGCTGTGCACTGAATGTTTTACACAAGGTGCTACATACTCAGCCCTTCAAAGAGTGGTGTGTGTGTGGAGTCTTCACACAGGGTGCTATGTGCTGAGTTCTGGAAAAGAGTGTTATGTGCTGGGCTTTTCAAAGCCTGCCATGCACTGTGTCCTATACACTGGGTGCTATGGACTTCCTCCTTCAAAGGGAGCTGTGTGCTGAGTCATCCCAAAGGTTACTATATGCTAAGTCTTTCAAAGGGTGCACTGTGCTGAGTCTTTTATGCAGGGTGCTTTGTGCTGGTTTCTGAAGTGTGCTGTGTGCTGAGTCATCCCAAAGGGTGCTATGTTCTGAGGTAGTTATCCACAACAATCTCTCTCTCTCTCTCTCTCTCTCTCTCTCTCTCTCTCTCTCACTTTCTCTCTCTCTCACACACACACAGCGGTCACTGTGCACCTGCTTGATGTGTGGAGTAGAGAAGAATGGAGGAGAGTCTCCTCCAGAGGTGGGGCTGAGGGGAGATTCGATCTCCCGAGCAATTGCTAGGGTTGGCAGGGAGTGCTGAGCTGAAGTGAGGTTGAAATTCCCATGGCCTGGAAGCCTTAGGGCCCAGTCAGAGCTGCTCTTGTAGTCAAGGGTGGGGGGCTGGGCTGAGGAGAGGAGGGGGTGGGGCCCAGGGGAGGAGGAGGCATGGACCAGGTGGCAGCAGTGGCCAGGGTCTCTCAGTGGTAGGCACGCATGCATGGAGGGGGCTAGGCTGCCCACAAGAGGACTGGAGGCAGAGACAGAGAGAGAGAGAGAGAGAGAGAGAGACAGACAGAGAGACAGAGAGACAGAGAGAGAGCAGAGAGGAGCGAGCACATGCACAAGAGGAAGTGGCTTCAGTGGCTGTCTGAGGTCTCAATTGAAGTGAAGGTCCTGGCCAGGAGCCCAGAGCATATGGAGCTGGCACAGCAGACACATCACCTCAACTTTGGAATTCTTTAAGTTTGATTGGGACAACTGAAATGCCAGCTTTTCCAGGGTTTTTTCTTTAAGCTGGCAATTACTACTAATGACTGGGATTATAGGTCAAATTAGATGGAGGATTTCAGCTGCCAAACTATGAGGTTCAAAGCAGCACATGCAGAGTTCCCAAGCCAGATCGTCTCTTGTCATGAATATTGTACCATGACTGCCTTCCTCCAGCAGAGGCTGATCCTCCTCTGGCTCTCTCTAATGTGACCACTACAGTGAAGGACAACATGGGAAACAGAGACAGTGACCTCGCATCCCAAGCCTGCCAGCTGTGAGCAGAGATGATTCCCAGCACCTGCACAGGAATCTGAGAGATCCAGACACCCCAGATGCCTCAAGGATCCTTTCTCTGCAACATGAAACTTGGGGGCCGTATGTGGTGGACCATCCTGTCTGGCCCCAGGGGGAGAAGAGGAGGCCCCTTGAGCCAGGTGTTCACCTCATGGCAACCTCATTCACACCTGAGGGCGGAACTGAGTGGCAAAGTGTGGGTCAGCTGCTGGACAAAGATCTTTGAGAAGAGAGGCATCCAAGAGGCCCCAGAATCCAGCGAGTACATCGTGGCTCACATCCTCAGAGCCAAAACAGTTAAGTGCGGTGGCACCAGGAGGGCAGGACGAGGGACAAGGGAGAACTGTGGCAGAACTACATAGGCTTTGACACCTCCCCCACCAATCCTTCCACTCCCAGGATAATTACCTGAGTTGGACGGGAGTTTTCTATAATATTGTCATAGAGAGATGCTCATTTATTTGTCCAACAAACCGTTACAGTGTGTGTGCCAGGTCCAGGCAATCATAGACGATGAAAGGTTCCAGTGCTGGTTCCACAGCACATGGAGAAATCTTGATTTGAGCTGGATGCCGGTGCTTCACACCTGACATCCTAGCTACTTAGGAGGCTGAGATAGGAGGACTGAGGCTTAATTCCCAGGCAGAATAGCCTGTAAGACTCTTTTTTTTTTGGGGGGGGGGGGGTCTGGTCGTGGGGCCTGAACTCTGGGCCTGGGCACTGTCCCTCAGCTCTTCAGCTCAAGGCTAGTTCTCTACCACTTGAGCCACAGCGCCACTTCCGTCTTGTTTCTTTTTTCTTATGTGGTGCTGAGGAATCGAACCCAGGGCCTTGAGCATGCAAGGCAAGTGCTCTACCACTGAGCCACCTTCCCAGCCCGCCTGTAAGACTCTTATCTCCAACAAACAACCAAAAAGAAAATTCCAGAAATGGATGAGTGGCTCAAACTGTAGACTGTTGGCCTTGAGTAAAAAGGCTCAGAGACAGCACCTAGGATCTGAGTTCAGGCCCAGAAGTGACACAAAGAAAGGAAAGAGAAAGAGAGGAGGGAAGGATGGAGGGAGAAAAGGAGGAAAGGAAGGAAGAAGGGAGCATGCAAGCCTTGGTTGAAATCCCTGGATCAAGGGAGCCAACCATTCACAATCTCTGTGGGGACAGTTTCAGAGCCTAAAGCCAGTATGTAGGACAAAGCCACTGACCCCTCAGCAACTTCATGACATCCAGGAGTTGTGTGTTCGCCGACTGCAGAGGGAAACAGCCTCGGGTAGACCTTAGGGCTCAGGATGCGTCACCAAATTTCAGTCTCCGCAGGCCCTCCGAGTTTATTTTCTGGTCAGATAAGAAGAAAGTGTCCAAGGAATAGGGAGGTATAGGCTGAGGGAATGTCAAGAGGAGGGGGGCAATGGATAAACAGGAAGATGAAGAGGGAGGACCATCCCAGGTCAGGTGTGTCAGGCCATTGGAGCCATGACCTCACCTGACAACCTAGACCATCAGTGATAGAGCCTTCGACCGAGCCACATGGCTGTTAAAAATCCTGGCACTTTGGTTTCACTATTGACAAGCTGGCTGTCATCCGATGCAGGATGCCTGTGTGGTACATCCTTGGGGACTGGGATTATTGCTGGCTCTATCTGAAGATGACACCCCCGGTGTTCATTCCTTGACCAGAGACAGACGTGAGTGTGCCACTGGCACAGGACAGCCAGAGAATGAGGGCTGGAGTTAGACCCGTGTTGCCCCGAGACTTCCTCTAGGGAACTCTAGGGCCCTGTGACTGCCATTCTCAGAGGCAGAGTTGGGTCACTTTGCTGGCTCAGCCTTTAGTCCAGATGGCAGATCTGGGTTTCAGAGAGGGCTGATTGTAAGTGGGGCAGAGCTGGGTAGAGGCTGGTGGAAAAAACAGAGGCACTGACTCTGAGCAGGGTTGTTTTATTGAGGATACTCACAACCCAGGAACATTCTTGGAATGGATCGGCCCTTTTCTCCCTCCTTAGAGAGAGGGACCGAGAGCCCTCCAGTCTGCATCCCTTGGCCAAGAAATCCTTTCATTCCCATATCTTGTGGTTGGATAACTAGACCTCACCTGCCTGCTCAGTGTCGATGCAGGACAGTGAGATCTTGAGTCCTTGATGAGGTCACGGGATCCTCATTATGAGATTGTACTTGACCATACTGACTTGGTGCATGGTCAGTCCCATCTAAGACTGCTGTGATCTAGGACATAGAATCCAGACAATCAGAGCAGGATGGGATCTATTCTGTGAGTCTTGAGTATTATTTGTGAGCTTTGAGCTCCTGTGTGCACACCTGCTTCCCTTTCTTGGGTGGGTCTATGCTAGAAAAAGCTTAAAATTAAGGCCTGGGTCTCATCTGTTGTTTTATGCTCAAAGCTAACACTCTGCCATTTGAGCCACAGCTCCACTTGCAAGGTTTTTGGGTATTTAATTGGAGATAAGAGTGCTCATGGACTTTGCTGCCAAGGGTGGCATCAAACTGCAGGCAACAGATCTCAGCCTCCTGAGGGGATAGTATGACAGGAATGGAAAAGCATCTTTGGCCGGGTGCCAGTGGCTAATGGCTGTCATCCTAAGGACTCAGGAGCTGAGATCTGAAGATCACGGTTCAAAGCAAGCTTGGGCAGGAAAGACCCTCAGACTCTTCTCTCCAACAAAGCACCAGAAAATCAGAAGTGGTGTTGTGGCTCAAGTAGTAGAGTGCTGGCCTTGAGCTGAGGAGCTCCAGAACAGCACCCAGGCCCAAAGTTCAAGCACCACAACCAACAAAAAGAAAGTACAATATCTTTGCCTGCAAAGGACTGTGGAGGTGTGTGTGTGGGGGGGGGGGGGGTTGGGATGGTAGGCATTAGTGCCATGCTCAGTCATTGGTTTAGATGGATTGTCCCAAACTCTTAGTCCACGGCAGCTGATTCTTGAACCCAGGTGAAGCTCTGGGTTGGACGTCAACCATCGGACCTCAGTCTCCTCACGGGAGAGTTGTGAGAAAAATAAGGAACTTATACAGAGGGATCTCCTGAGCAGGGCCAGCCACAAATGGCGCGGCTGTCAGATACGGATGTGAGCAATTCTGTGAGCATATGACAGGAAGTTACTCAGAAAGGGCTCAGATGGGGCCTGTTATTAATTGTGCAACACGTGTGGGATTATGAAACTAAACATCGCTGTCTTTCATTATTACTCTATCCCCATGAGGAAGGGGATCCTTCACTGTAATCAGTTGTGCAGCTGGAGAAAACGTGGCATGGAGAAGCTGGGTGAACTACTCATGACCCCCAGCTGACAGGAAGCTCAGCCTGACTTCTCTGCCATGCTCCTTAGGACAGTGGGTATTATTCAGTCCACTTCTTGTGGTGTGAAGTCCAATTCTTTTCATTCGTGGGGCTTGAATTCTGGGCCTGGATGCTGTCCCCAAGCTCCTCAGGTCAAGGCTAGCGCTCTACCTCATGAGACACAATGTCTTTTCCATTTTTCTTGTGGTTCTTTGAGGATAAGAGTCTCACAGATGTTTCTGCCCTGGCCACCCATGAACCATGATCTTCACATCTCAGCCTCCTGTGTAGTTAGGATTATAGGCCTGAGTCACCAGCAACTGGCTTAAGTGTAATTCTGGCCCTCTCTCCCTCTCCCTCTCCGTCTCTGTCTCTGTCTCTCTCTGTCTCTGTCTCTCTCTGTATCTGTCTGTCTGTCTGTCTGTCTGTCTGTCTCTCTCTCTCTCTCTCTCTCTCTCTCTCTCTCTCTCTCCCCCCCTCCCTCTCTTTCTCTCTCTCTGGAACTGGAACTGTTTGAATGGGTGCTGGAAGAGGTGGCCTAGCATCCCCATGTGGCTGGAACCCAAGGTGGCCCTCTCATTCTGGATGTGGGCTGTGGATCAGGAGCTGTGTCACTAAAGTGTCTTTGGAAAAGGCTAGTCTGAGTTGGCCTTAGGGTGTGTGTGTGTGTGTGTGTGTGTGTGTGTTGTGTGTAAGTGTCGGGCATACCTACCATCCCCTCTGCGGTGCCTCATCCTCCCAGTAGGAAGTGCATCCAGTATCCTGACCCCAAGGAAGGTGGATGGGGTAGGGTACTTAAGGTCACATCCAGGGGGATGATCCGAATTCTGTCCTACGAATGAAGGCTGGACAGATAAAGGAGAGAAGGAGAGGTTTAGGAGAACATCAAGGGAAGCCCCTTAACTTTGGCTAAAAATACCAGCCAGATCAAAGACTGAATTCATCTTTCTTGGTAGTCAGATAAAATGTGTACACTGTTCATTTATTTTATTATGATTGTGTGAGTCCTAGGGCTTGGATTCAGGGCCTGGGTGTTATCCCTGAGCTTCTTTTGTTCAAGGCTGAGGCTCTACCCCTTGAGCCACAGCACCACATCTGGCTTTTTGTGTGTGGGTTGGGGGCGGGACAGGTGGTATATGGGAGACAATAATCTCATGGACTTTCCCACCTGGGCTGGCTCTGAGTCATGACCATCAGACCTCAGACTCCCGAATAGCCAGGATGATGAGTGGGAGCCTAGAGCTCCTGACCTCCACCATCCATGGGACCACAGGAACAAGGGAAAGGACACTGTGTATGCAACTTTGTAGTTGGCCCCCATTTGCAGACTGAGCCCTGAGCACTGGTGAGGAAAGCAGGGATCCGAGCCCTGGGACTCCTGGGATAGCGACTGCTACGAGCAGCAGCCAGCTAGCTGGCTGTGGATTTGTGAGCCCACAAGACTTTCATTAGCCCAACTCAACACCCACTGGAGGTGTGCCTGACAGATTCGCACTCTTGTGATACCCGTTTGAGCAGCTGTTACCTGCCATGCCCGTTGCAACTTCTGGCCCTCCTTGCCCCAAACCCGTGGTCTGAGAAGTTGATTACCTGCTCAGATCCACACTGCACCCATGACAGATGCCATTCTGATGACCCAGCCGATGACCTCTGTTCCCCAAGGCTGGAAAATTCTCTGATAATGTGGCCTGCTCTGTAGCAAAGTCTTCCAAATGGGCTGCTCTCAAGACTTGTAGGACACCTAGACATTGGGAGAAACTCAGGGGCCCACTGGAAAATACTCTGGCTAGAGCCAAAGAGTGAGTTCCAAGCAGGCCAGGGGAGTTGGTCATGGGACTGGAACTCTGGGCCTTGGTATTGTCCCCTCAGCTCTTCAGCTTATCGCTTGAGCCACAGTGCCTCTTCCAGTTTGCTGGTGCTTCCTTGGAGATCAAAGTCTCACAGACTTTCCTGCCGGGGCTGGCTTTTAACCAAGCTCCTCAGATTTCAGCCTCCTGAGGAGCTAGGGGGACAGAAGTGAGTCACCGGTGCCCAGCTGATCTGGCCATTCACCACAGTGAACTAGGAGCTCCTGACAGTTTTCTTTTCTTTTTTTTTTCTATGTCATTACTGGCCTTGAACTCAGGGTCTGGTTCCAGTCACTTAAGTTTTTCCCTCAAGGTTGGCACTCTAGCACTTGAGCAACAGTTCCATTTCTGGCTTTTGGTAGTTCACTGGCAAGAAAAGTCTCACTACCATACCTTTCCTGAGCTGGCTTTGGTCCATGATCTCTGATCCCAGTCTCCTGAGTAGCTAAAGGGAGGGAGCTAATGGTGGCATTGGGGTAGAAACTTTTCTTTTCTTTTCTTTTTTGGAGGGGGGGGGGGTTGGTCCTGGGGCCTGAACTCTGGGCCTGGGCACTGTCCCTCAGCTCTTCAGCTCAAGGCTAGCACTCTAACACTTGAGCCACATCGACACTTCTGGCTTTTTCCTTTTTGCTTTTGTGGTGCTGAAGAATCGAACCCAGAGCCTCATGGATGCAAGGCAAGTGCTCTACTACTGAGCCACCTTCCCAGCCCAGAAGCTTTGCTTAAGCAAGAGTTCTTCCCTGCATTTGCCATGACTCCTCAATGTAAAGGAGGCCCAATGATCAGGAGCTGTGAAAAATAGACTTCCAGCCACAGGAAATGGCTGGGGTCCATGGTGAAAAGCCAAGCTAATCTTCCCCCTGGGCCCCATTCTGGGACTCCACCCTCTTCCAAACCTGTGACTCAAGTACAAACCTTGACCCAGCCTTGAATGCCCTGCCAGTCTTTTCTGAAGCCACAAAACCTACATTCCACCCACACCACCTGCTCTATACCACACCTCAGGACTTTTGCCTATTCTGTACCTTATGCCTGAGGCTCTCTGTCCTGTTTCACACCTTAGAACTCCTGTGGAATTTTGGCACTGATTATATCACCTCCTGGAGCAAGTCTTTCCTTCCTTTCTCTCCCTAGAGGTGGAACTTTTGCAGGCTTACTGGCAAATCCTCTATCTTGGTGTGTGTGTGTGTGTGTGTGTGTGTGTGTGTGTGTGTGTGTGTGTCTGTGTGTGTGTGTTTTCCAGTCCTAGGGTTTGAATTCATGCCGTGGACACTATCCCTGAGCTTTTCTGCTCAAGGGTAGCAGTCTACTACTTGAAACATAGCTCTACTTCTGGGTGTTTAATTGGAGAAAAGTTTTTCATATAGAATTTCCTACTTGTAATTATGATCCTCAGATCTCAGCCTCCTGAGTAGCTGAGATTACAGGGGTGAGCCACAAGTAGCTGCCCTCTATCTCTTACCTATAACCTCAGCCCTCTTGAGTCCCAGAAGAATATGTCTCACCAGGCTCACTTTTTTTTTTGCCAGTCTTGGGGCTTGAACTTAGGGTCTGGGCATGTTCCTTAGATTGTTTTCCTGAGGGCTAGCCATGATGCCACTTTTGCCTTTTTTCCGTTTCTGTATTACTGAGGAATCGAACTCAGTGCTTTGTGCATGCTAGCTAAGCACTCTACCACTAAGCCACATTCGCAGCCCAAGGCTGACTTTTAACAGTAGTTATGAGGGTGAGATTTATTGGCTTATCCCTTCAGGCATAGAAATTGCTGACTATTTCATATCTTTGCAGAGATTTGGAACCAGTCTTTGACTCGGCAATGAGGAATGATGAATGAGTGAGAGCCACCAGGCCCTAGAGGTCTAGGGATAGAGAATATGGATCCAGAACCTTCCACCACTCCTACAGACTAGGAACTCTGAGGGCTTGTCCCAGCTTGCTCAAGATGGGTGGGCTGAGCATGGGCAACCTGCTGAATGCCCATCATCCAGACAACATCCTTTCATACACAGAGACATGAAGTTACTGCTGCCTTTTTTATTCGGGGTGGGGGGGTGGGGAGGCAAGTCTGGGGTTGAACTGTGAGCCTATGCTCTTTCTCTGAGCTCCTTTTGCTCAAGGGTAACACTCTGCAACTTGAGACACAATCCCACTCATTTTTTTTCCTGTGATCTGTTAGAAATAAGAGTGTCACCGATTTTCCTGCCCTGGCTGAATTCAAATTGGCATTCTCTACATTCTCAGCCTCCTGAGGAGCTAGGATTACAGGCAGGAGCTGCTGATACCTGGCTTTCTTTTCTTCTTGTTGTTATTTTTTTAATAGTGACAATCTAAAATATTCATGGTGTCATTCTAGTTGTTTGCATTCGAAGTAACTACCCAGGCTTGGAGTTCGAATGCTAGGACTGCTACCTAAAAATGGAGGGAGATCCTGACAAACTCATTCCTACTCGTGTGAATGCTAATGGAATGCTATAAAATAATAATAAAATTTGCAGTTAATTCATGATTCTATTTTAGAATGCCACACAAATATTATTGGATTTATTTTCCATTTTAGCACCATGGTATGATTCCTCTAATGGAAGGATATTAACTAATTTTTAATTAATGCTTTTATATGTATTCAACCATGATACTTCATTAAATGGTGCCATAATGTAATAACAAATAATTGGTAATAATATACATATATATAAATTAATATCCTCACATTCCTTCTCATATATATATATATATATGAGAAGGAATATATATATGTGTGTGTGTGTGTGTGTGTGTGTGTGTGTGTGCGTATATATATATATATATATATATATATATATATATGTATATACACATACACATATACGTATCTATCAATGTATATATTGGTAACCACTGTGGCTTGATCAAAGGTCCTCAGAATTTCCTGGCAGCTCAGTTTGCTGGAGGCTGGTGTGTTAATACTGTGACTCCATGTATGGATTGGGCATAGCAGGCAGGGAGTTGAAATCCCAGCATGGCCAAAAATTTATTCATGGAGTAAGAAGCCAATTTTGACACATTTTTTTTTCCTTCTCTTAGAAAGTCCTAAGTCTCAGTATGATGTATAATCCGTATGCAAATATATTCTAGGTGATATGATGTAATAAATGAAGTGTTATATGTGTAATAATACCAAATAAATAAGGGTAATAAAGGTCATATGCAGTAAACCCATGTATGTAAATAGATACAATATATGAATATTATTTTTTCCAAGTGCTGAGACTTGAGTCCATGCCCTGGGAACTGGTCTGAATTTCTTGTCTTCAAGGATGGTGAGCTTCTTCTTCACCCACAATGTCACAGAGTTACCCAGGCCCTGAGTGTAAATCCCAGGCCTGCCAGAAAAATGGTGCATATTCCAAGCCAGGGCCTTATTATTATTATTTAATTCTTTTTTGACCCAGCACAGGGCTTTAACTTAGGTCTTGGCACCTCTGCCACAACCAACCCAGGGATCCTAGGACCCAAGTTCAAATCTCAGGGCTGGCAAAAATAAAAAACAAAAACAAGGAGAAGCATAAAGCTGAGAAGTTCAAGAAAGGGATTTTACTTTTTTTTTCCTTTGGTATTGTGACCATCCTGGGTCTAAATGACAAGGCCCAGAAAGTGCACATGACCTTGCATTGCTGATATTTGGCAGGCTATTAGGGAAGCCGTAGCCAAAACCGGCAACTTGGGCCTGGAGTTCTAATCCAGGGTCTGTCACTAATGAATGGTGGGAGGTTCTAAGAAATACATTCTGATGATACATCCATACAAATGGATTGTTATAAAAGTAACAAATTAGTAGTGTATGATTTTCATATTATACACAATTATACTACATTGGCTAATTTTCAATTAATATTTTATTATGTATTCAATCATGATACTTAAAAAAGGAAGGAAAAATTTAGTTGCTAATAATTAGTAGTAATAACATATATGCAATTTCATAATATAGAAATTTCCCTTAGTTTATACATATACATCTATCTATCTATCTATCCATCTACCAATCTACACATTTATCTGTTTATACACTTGTTACTCCTGGGGCTCTGTGGTAGACTGCTCCCCAAGTACGTACAAAGCCCTGGGTTCGATTTCTGGCTACCACATGCACAGAAAAATCCGGAAGTTGTGCTGTTGCTCAAGCAGTTGAGCACTAGCTTTGAGCATAAAAGCTTCAGGACTGTGTCTAGACCCTTACTCAAGACCCAAGACTGGCACCAAAAAAGAAAAAAAAGAATGGTCTGACCTCAACGATATAAGGATAGGACTGCAAATATCTCATCACAGAGCAAGCTGGGATCTGGTGCTGACAGTTGCCATCTAACCTGATTTAGCCAGAGGTAAACTGCTGCAACCCAGCTCCACGGAACCAGATGCTGCTGGCTCACTCACCCTTATCATCCAAGATACTCCGGGGCTGAGATCTAACACTGGTGGTTTTAAAACCCAGCCCTGGCAGGAAGTCTGTGAAACTCTAAGCTGTGGCTCAAAGTGTAAGAGCTCTGGCCTTGAGCTAAAATCTTCGGACAGTAGCCCCAACCTTTGAGTGCAATCTTCGTGGCTAACTTCCCCCTAAAAAACCTCACCCCATTAAACCATTAGATGTGAACTTAGTGGAGTTTGTGATGTGTTTCTGAAAAAAAAGGTGATACTGATGAAAACACCCTAATTCTAATGAAAGCTTGTGGGATAGAGCTATGTGATTAGTCCTTCATGAGGTGTTATGTGCTGAGTCCTTCATGTGGTGCATTCTTTCATCTGGTCCTTGGAAGAGCTCCACATGTAAGATGATTGTGCATATGAGAAAGTTGAGGCTCAAATATGTCCCATGTCAGGGCCAAAATTTTGGATGTTCTGAACTCTAATGAGTTGTCTCCTGCAGACAATTGTCTTGGTTTATTTTTTCCGGTTGTAAATGTTGAACTCAGGGCCTAGGCACTGACCCTTCCCTATTGGTTTCATGGCTAGTGTCTTATCACATGGAGCCAACGACCCTTGGCATCTGTAGCTGAGGTCTGTCATCTTGCCTACTCAGGAAGCTGAGATCTAACAATCTGGGTTCAACATTATCCCAGACACAAAAGGTCCCATGAGACTATTATCCCCTATTTACCACTTAGAAACTTAAAGTGGAAGCTGGGAACCGGTGAGTTGCACCTCTCATCCTAGCTACTCAGGAGCCTGAGAGCTGAGGATCAGGGTCCAAAGCCAGCCTAGGCAGGAGATTCCTTGAGACGGTTATCTCCAATCAAACACCAGAAAGCTGAAGGGGCATTGTAGCTCAAGTAGCAGAGTTCTAGATTTGAGCTGAAGAGCTCAGAGACAGCACCCAGGCCCAGACTTCAACTCCTTTAACTTACAAGAAAATAAAGCAAGAAACCTGAAGTGGAGTGCTGGGAATGTGTCTTAGGGGTAGAGTGCCTTGCATATATGAAACCCTGGGTTTGAATCCTCAGTACCACATCCCTAGGGGGAAAAAAGCCTGAAGAGGCTCTGTGGCCCAAGTGGTAGAGTGCTATCCTCATACAGGAGAAACATGTACAATACTCAGGTCCTGAGTTCAAGCTCCAGGACTGGTGCACACACACACACACACAAACACACACACACACACACACACACACACAACACACATGCACACACACACACACACACACACACACACACACAGATAAGGATACCAGAAATGAAACTGTGACACCAAATGGTAAAGCAAAGAGCTTCTGCTCTGAGCTCATGGTCAGCACCCTGGCCCTGTGCTCAACCTCAAAACCTAGCCACCCAGGGCCCAACTAGGAGAGGTCAAAGGTTTCAAAACCTGATGAGCTTCACCAGCCCTAGATGACTGGAAGCATTGTGATATTACACATGTACTTAGATTTACCAAGCTTCTGGAAACCAAGTGAGGCACCATTGCCAATGGTGAATCATTTCATTAGGTTCAGCTCCCCAGTTGTCTGCCAGAAGGACTCTTGAATTAATTGTAGCAGTTTGTTTCAACAATGGGACATAGTCTAACAAAGACAGGATAAGTACAAGGAACTTGGCCTGCCATGGAAGGTGACACAAATGAAGGCTTCCTGTCAAAACAGAGCACTGGGGAGAGAAAGAGCTTGGGGTACAAAGAGGCCTTTATCTCCTGGACTTCAGAGCCCACCCACATTCATCCTCACTAATTGCCCCTGGATGAATTGTTTGTTACACAGTTGTACAGGAGTGAGGCTTTTTGTCTGTCTGTTCCAACAATGAGGCAGACTTCCTCCAGCAGCCTGAGGTGTGGGGAAACACTCAGGCTATACCGGGAACAGTGAGGGGAGCCCCGAACATGCACTGTCTTGAAAGCACTCTCTGTACTATGAAATCATTCTATTCAAAGCAAATTTCCGAACTGGGTGGCTTTCTTCAGAGAGACTCTGGATATTCACCAATAGAAATGCATGCATACATACATAGACATATGGAGTTACTGGTTCTATTTTTGTGTGGCAGGTCCTGAGGCTTGAACTGTTAGCCTAGACATTTTCCGTGAGCTCTTTTTGCTAAAGGAAGCATTTTATTGTGTCTTAAACTATGATTACTCTAGGCTTGGGTGCAGCTTTTACACCCACAGATGATCCGGGGATCCTAGGGTCTGAGTTCCACTCCCAAAACTGGCATAAAAACATCAAATCAACACAAATGGAGAAGGAAAAAAAACCAAGAAGTTTTACACAACCGTTTTACCTGTGTTTCCTTTGAACTTGACCATCCTGGGTCTCAATGACTCAGCTTGAAAATAGAACATGACCTTGCCTGGCTGAATGCTGGTGGGCTGTCAGTGAAGCTCGAGCCCAACTCACAAACCTAGGCCCTGAGTTGGATCCTGGGAATGGCACCTACACACTGCTGAAGATCCTAGAAAGCTCATTCCTATGTATAGGAACACTAATAGAATGTTTGAAATGTACTAATTGAATTACTACTTAGCTAGTCATTCTAATATAAGATTGTATGCAATAATACAGGTCATTGATTAATTTAATAATTTATTAAGTCTTCTACTGTGATTAATTAATGGAGGCATAATTTTAGACCAAATAATTGGTAGTAATAGAATATATGAAAATAAGATATAGACATCACTCTTTATATAGAGTTATACACTAGAATCTACATAAATGTTTATCTGTCTCTGTATACATTTATATATGCATATACACATGTAAATACACACACACTGCAATCTACACATGTATGTGTTTATATATTGGCCACTCTTAGGGCTTGATCTCTATTCCTCAAATTTGCCGACAACTTCACTTGCATCAGACTGGTGGGATAACATTGACCCATTCATAAATTGGGCCTTCTAGGCCTGGTGTTCAAATGACAGAACTGCCAAAAACTTAATCCTTGTAGAAGAAGCCAACTGTCCTATTTATTTTCCTTATCAGTGAAAGTCCTGGGTCTCAGGAATGATGCATAATACATATACAAATCTATGTCCTATGTAATAGGATGTAAAAAATATTATATGTGTAATCATACTCACTAAAATACATAATACATAAATATAACACAAAATAAAATGAATAAATACACTAATTGAAATATGCAGTAAACATGTGTATGTAAATATAAATCATGTATTTAAAATGTATACAAGTGGTAGGACTTGAAGTCAGGCCCTGGGAGCAGGCCTGACTTTCTTGTCTTCCAGCACGGTGAGCTTCCCCTTACCCCACCATGCTGCAGATTTACCCAACCCTGAGTTCAAATCCCAGGTCTGGCAGAAAAAAAAATGGCATGAATTCCAAACCAAGGAGCCTCAAAATTTTAAAAATATTTTAAATGTATGTATGTATTTTTGTATGTATTTTTATTTTGTCAAAGACAGGGCTTGAACTCAGGTCGTGTCAACTCTGCCTCAGCTTCAATCACTCTAGGCTAGAGTGCAGCCATTGGACCCACAGCCGAACCTGGATTCTGGGCCCAAAGGCTGAGAGGAAAAAATAAAATAAAACAAGACAGGAAAAAAAAAACCCAGCAACTTGCAGATAGCTGCAGGTTTTACATTTGTTTTCTTTGCAAGGTGAACTTCCTGGGTTTGATTGACATGAAAAGTGCTGGTAACCTGGCATTGCTGAAGGCTGGTTGGCTTCCAGGGAAGCCATTGGCCAACAGGACAAAATAGGCCCTGGGTTTGAAGCTCGGTCCTGACCTTTACCAATGGTGGGAGATCCTAAGCGTCTTGTTCCTATTCATAGGAATACCAATGGAAGTTTATGAATGTCAAGGTTGAATTAGTTGTTCCTGAATGATACTATTATAAAATTAGTGATTTTAGGAGGCTGATGGATATTACTGAATATTTTTGACACATTAAAAGAATACTTTTAATTACATGGACACAATAATTCCAGGACAGTGGTTGATTTAATTAATAATTCATTAAGGATGAAAACAATATTAATTACATGGAGGCATAATAAATACCCAAGAATTGGTAGGAATGTAGCATATATAACTGAATATTGTATAGACATTTCTGGCATTCTATAAAGATCTATATTTATTTGTGTACTACCATCTGCATGTCAATCTGTTCTCATTTTCTCAACACCTGGAGCTCGATCTCAGGTGCTGGGAACTACTTGTCAGCTCAATATTCACCAGGCTGGAGTGCTGACAGTCACCCATTCATGCATTGAGCCTTGTAGCCTGTGAGTTCAGATGCCAGCACTCCCAAAAATTGAATCATGGAGTAAGAAGCCTATGGTGACACATGTTTTCCTTTGTTGTGAAAGTCCTGGGTATCAGGTATGAAGTTTCATACATAGGCAAATCTATAACTTCTGTAATAAATGTAATAAATATTCCATGTGTAACAACAGTCAATAAAATAAATGGTAAATAGATGAATAAAACAAAAATAAAATGAATAACTACACTAAGCACAATATGGAGTCAACATATGGGGCTCCATCTCAGGGCCTGGGAACTGCCTAGGAGCTAAATTGGCTAGAGGCTGCTGCGCTGAAAATTACCCATTCGTGAACTTCTAAGCCCTGAGTTTAGATTCCAGCACTGCCAAAAATGTATTCTTGGAGTGAGAAGCCGAACATGACACATTTTTTTTTCTTCAAAAGTCCTCGGTGTCAGGTAGGATGTATAATTAGGATGCAAATATATATGCTATGTAATAGGATGTCATAAATGTAATAAATGTCATAGGTGGAATAATTGTCACTACCATAAATGATGAAGGGTTGAATTAGTGAATCATTCTAGATAAAATGAGACACAATAATTATAGGATGTGTATTAAGTTTTATTAATATTTTATTAAGCAATAACAGAATAAAAATTGCATGGAGTCATAATTAAATACCTAATAATTGGTAGTGACACATGATGTATATTTAATTATATATAGACATCTGTCTTATTCTATAAAGTATGTAAATATATGTATGTATATATGTACATATATGATAAATAATAGCAGGATATTGAGTAATTTTAATTGATGCTTTATTAATTGTTCAACTGGGACACATCATTAAGTGGAGACATAATTTAATATCTAATAATTGGCAGTAATATCTATGTTAATAACAAAGGGATGTCTCTTTTTGTGTACATAATATTTATATACAGCAATGTCTACCTACTTATACCTCATTCAGTCATGAGGCTCGATGGTTGAGTGCTTCCCTAGTAAGCAGGAAGCCCTGGGTTCAATTCCTCAGTGCCACATAAACAGAAAACCCAGAAGTTCTGCTGTCATTCAATCAATTGAGTGCTAGCGTGGAGCACAAACGCTTAAGGACAGTGTCTAAGCCCTTACTCAAAGCCCAGGACTGCTGCCAAAAAAAAGGTAGAATGTTCTAACTGCAACTATAAAAGGCCAGGACTTCAAATACCTCATCACAGAGCAAGCTAGGAGTCTGGTGCTGACAGCTGCCACTTAAAATGACAGCCAGATGTAAACTGCTGCAACCCAGCTCCAAGAAACCAGACACTGCTGGTTTACCCCCATCATCCTGGCTGCTTGGGGGCTTTAAAACCCAGCCCTGACAGGAAGTCTGTGAGAATCCTGGAAATGTGGCTTGAAGAGGTAGATTTCTAGCTTTGAGCAAATGTTATTAGGACAGTATCCCTATGCATTGAGTACAACTCTCATGTTTAACCCCCCAAAAAACCACCCCAATAAACCATTAGATGTGAACTTGTGTGGCTTATGAAATGTTCCTCAAAGAATGGTGATACTGATGGAAGCACCCTAGTTCTAATGACAGCTTGTGGAATAGAGTTATGTGCTGAGTCCTTCACAGGGTTCAGTGTGCTGAGTCTATCACATGATGCTGTGGGCTGAGTCCTTCAAAGAGTGACATGTGCTGTGTCCTTCATAGGGTGCAGTCTTTCATCTGGTCCTTATAAGAGCTCCACAACTGAGATGATTATGCAGACACGAATATTGAGGCCCAGATATGTCCCTTGGCAGGGACAAAATTATGTATTACTAAAGTGTCAGTGAGTTGTCTCCTGCAGACAATTGTTTTGTTTTTCCTCAGTCATGAATCTTGAACTCAGGGCCGAGGTGCTGACCCTTACCTCTTATGCTCATGGCCAGCACTCTACCATGTGGAGCCAAGGACCCCCTTGCAACAGAGTGCCACGACCTAGGGGTCTATAGCTGAGGTCTATCATCCTGCCTTCTCAGGAAGCTGAGATCTGAGGACCTGGGTTCCAAACTATTCTGGACACAAAAGGTCCCATGATACTATTATCTCCAATTCACCACTAAGAAACCTGAAGTGGAAGCTGGGTGCTTGTGGCTCAGGCCTGTCATCCTAACTACTCAGGAGGATGAGAGCTGAAGATCATGGGCAGGAAAGTCCTTGAGACATTTAGCTCCAATGAACCACCAGAAAACCTGAAGTGGCCCTGTACCTCAAGTGGTAGGGCACACGACTTCAGCTGAAGAACCCAGGCCTAGACTTCAACTCCTACAACTGACAAAAACAACAACAAAAAGACATAAACAAACTAACAAACCTGAAGTAGAGGGCTGGAAATGTGCCTTAGGGGTAGAGTTCTTTGCATATATGAAACCCTGGTCTTGATTTCTCAGTACCACATTACCAGAAAAAAGCTTGAAGTGCCTCTGTGGCTCAAGTGGGAGAGGGCTATCCTTGTGCAAGAGAAACTAGGTACAGTGCTCAAGTCCTGAGTTCAAGCTTCAGGACTAGTGTATGCACACGCGCGCGCGCGTGCACACACACACACACACACACACAACACACACACACACACACACACACAGAGGAAGGAGAAGTGAAGCTGTGACACAAAATGATAAAGCACTAGTCTTCTGCTCTGATCTCATGGACAGCATCCATGCCCTGTGTTCACAATCAAGCCTAGCCACCTAGGGCCCAACTAGGAGAGGTCAAAGTTTTCAAAACCTCATGAGCTTCACCAGCCCCATATGACAGGAAGTATTGTGATATCTGACATGTGCTTGGATTTCCCAAGCTTCAGGAATCCTAGGAGAGGCATCAAAGGCCCATCCTCATCTGCAATGAAACATTTCATTAGGTTAAGTGCCCTAGTTGAGTTCCTGAGTGATTCCTGAATTACATTTAGCACTGTATATGAACACCAGAACATAGCCTCACAAAGGCAGAATAAGTGCAGGGAACTTGGCCTGCCATGGAAGGTGGCACAAATAAAGGATTCCTGTCAAAACAGAGCACTGGGGAGAGAGAGAGTTTGGGGTACAAAGAGGCCTTTTTCTCCTGACCTTCAGAGCTTGGTCAGACTCATCCTCACTAATTGACCCAGATGGAGTTGTTTGTTATATAGCTCTACAGGAGTGAGGCCGTTAGTGTGCCTGTTCAGACAATATGAAAGACTTCTTCCAGCAGGCCTGAGGAGCAGAGAAACCCTCAGGCTACACTGGGAACAGTGAGGGGAGCCCCAGAACAAACACTGTCATGAAAGCCATCTCTGTGCTATGAAATCATTGTATTGAGAACAAATTTCCTAGCTTGATGCCATTCATAATAGCTACTCTGGAGATTCACATATAGGAATGCATCCATACATACACAAAGACATGGAGGTACAGGCTCTTTTGGTGGGAAAGTCTTGAGGTTGAACTATGAGCCTATAGGTTGTCCCTGAGCTCATTTTGCTCCAGAGTAGCTCATTACCCTTAAATCATAGTCCCACTTCTGGGGTTTTTTTTTTTGTGATCTCTAAGAAATAAGCATGTTAAGGACTTTCCTACCTGGGCTAGATTCAAACTGAGAATCTCTACATCTCATCCATCTGAGGAGCTGGGATTATAATCAGCAGACACTGGCACCTGCCTTTCTTTTCTTCATTTTTTAATCTGGACAATCTGACTTCTTCACCGGGTCATTCCCATGGTTTGAATTTATAAGCAAACTACCCAATGTTCTTTATAGCTACTTTCTCTGAGAAAGATTTTCTTTCCTCATCTTCCCCTCTGGTCACAAGTTAGAAGCTAAAAGTGAGAAATGAGTGTCATAGGATTTGGAAGGTAAGGTCCACAGTTCATGTCAGCTCTGTCACTTGGCTTTGAGTTGCAGTAAATTTACTGTCTCCGGATGAGAGGACCAAAGGCTGGAGTGATCCACACACTGTCTTCATTGGTCCTATTGCCTATAAAATGATCTAATAGTTATGAATGTTATGTGTCTCCAAACTTAAGTATCTAGAACACACTAGAAGCATCTTCATGTTTCTGATTTTTTCTAGTACCCCCGAGATTTAGAATAATATTTTGTGCTGAGCAACTCCTCGATGAATCCCTGAGGAAAGCCACTTGAATCCTCCTCAGGAGATCATCATCAAAAGCCAACCCAAGCAGAAAAGTCTGTGAGGCTCTTATCTCAAATACACCACCAGAAAACCAGAAGTGGAGCATTGGCTCAGAGTGTAGAGCTCCAGTTTTGAGAGAGCCGAGCAGGAGATACAGGACAGACCAGGAAAGCCTGGGTGTCCTTTATATACAATTAATAACCAGATGGCTGGACATGGAGCTGTGGTGGTGGTGGAGCCTCAGCCTTGAGCAAAACATCTGAGGAACACATAGGGCCATGATTTTAGGCACTGGGTTGGCCACAAAAATTCAAAAAGTGAAGGTCATCTTATGTATCAGTGCTCTACTAACTTATGTGTGTATATTACCTCCCAGAGTGCAAACAGACCATAAGCAATGCCTCTGCTTTTATTTACTGATTTATTTTTCAGATATGCTTGTTGCACATACCACATCATTCTCTTCATTTCAGGCCCATTGCTTTTCTCTTCTAGGGTTCCAGGTCTGTGTCCTTATATGATGCGAACTTAAACGCTCAGCAGCCTTTATTTACATTTTATTATGAGACCAAGGCCAGTAGAGTCACAAATCAGGTAGTGGAAGAGAAGGTTCGGTTTCGTGGAAATAACCAGTATTCAGAAAATTAAACTTGGAAATGTAAGTTGGTAGCATAATTATGTAAAAACTATCACTAAGAAAAAGGTGAGGGGGCTGGGAATGTGGATTAATGAGAGAGTGCTTGCCTAGTATGCAAGAAGCCCTTGGTTTGATTCCTTGGTAGCACATACACAGAAAAAGCCAGAATTCACGCTGTGACTCAAGTAGCAGAGTGGTAGAGACAGTACCCCGGCCTTGAGTTCAACCCAAGAACTGGCAAAGAGATAGTTAGGTGGGTAGGTATGTAGGTGGATGGAATAGATAGATAGATAGATAGATAGATGGATGGATGGATGGAGGGATGGATGGATGGATGGATGGATGGATGGATGGATGGATGGATGGATGGATGGATGGATGGATAGATAGATAGATAGATAGATAGATAGATAGATAGATAGATAGATAGATAGATAGATAGATAGATAGATAGATAGATAGATAGATAGATAGATAGATAGATAGATAGACAGACAGATAGACAGATAGATAGACAGATAGATAGACAGATAGATAGACAGATAGATAGACAGATAGATAGACAGATAGATAGACAGATAGATAGACAGATAGATAGATAGATAGATAGATAGAGAGATAGATAGATAGATAGATAGATAGATAGATAGATAGATAGATAGATAGATAGATAGATAGATAGATAGATAGATAGATAGATAGATAGATAGATAGATAGATAGATAGATAGATAGATAGATAGATAGATAGATGACAGATTAATATGGTCTTGGACGTCAGGAGGAAAGAAGGGAACAATTCCCAGTCATGAGGCCTTCTGCAATGTGCCAGGACACCAGCATCGCCTTCACACAACCACATAGCAGGAAGAGTGTCTCTGTCCCACTTCTCAGGCAGCCGAAGTCACCAAAGCCAAGAAGGCAGAGCCAGGTTGTAACCCAAGTGCTCAGACACAGTAGAGAAAGGACCCTGCATCTCCTTCGACTGGGGATTTGCATTAATTATGTGGAGAAGGAAGGAAGGAAAATGGACTGGCAGAAGTAGAAGGGCCTTCAAATCTGACAGATGGAGAGTCAAAAACCCACTCCCTAAGATCAGAGAGCAGTGTTTTTCTATACTTTTTTATTGTGAAAATACTGTACAGAGGGGTTACAATTACATGGGCCAGATAATGAATATATTTCTTATCAAGGATTGTAGCCTCCTCCTTTCTTTTCCCTTCCCATCCCATCCTCGCCACCCCCCCAACCCTCCTCTTGCCCCCCTACCTAAGTTGTAAAGTTCATTTTCGGCATAATGACTTGTACGTCTCATTGTTGCAAAGTATCCACCTGTATTCCTATTTAAACGATTTGTTTTTCCCTTCCCCTCCACAAATTATAATAACATCAAATACAGTGAAAGCAGTGGTTATACGGTGAGCGAGGGACATACAAAGCAACAAAGAAATTCTCCCCTCTCCCCCATTAAACTGACTCTCTATTTTTTTTTATCTTTTTGTATTGTGAGAATACAGTACAGAGGAGTTACAATTACATGGGCAAGATAATGAGTATCTTTCTTATCAAGCATTGTTGCCTCCTCTTTGTTTCCCCTTCCTATCCCTTCCCATACTCCCCCTTGCCCCTACCCAATCCTACCCCCACGCCCCACCAAAGATGTAAAATTCATTTTTCGACATAACGACTTGTACATCTCATTATTGGAATGGGTCCACCTGTATCCCTAGTTAAATGATTTGTTTTTGCCCTTTCCCTCCACAAATTATACCTACATCAAATACAGTGAAAGCATGGCTTATACCGTGGAGGAGGAACATACAAAGCAACATAGAAATCATCTTATAAATATGTTAGAAACAAATGCGTGAAAAGAAAATAAAACAAAAAAAATTTTTGAATACTTATCTTGGGGTTCATTCCCCAACATCAAATTATCTGACCTTTACTGCTTTACTGGGACATATACTACTTATTGCAAATAAGGGAAACCATGGAACCTATGTTTCTTTGGGCCTGGCTTACTTCACTTAATATAATTTTTTCCAAGTCTATTGTTAACAAAGATAGCCTGAGGCTCCCTTCACCTGAAGGAGAAAGGTTAATTAGTCATTGTTTAAAGAGGCTGAGAAAAGCCTGACCTTGGTGTAACTCTAACAAATGTTTCAGGTTTCCCCTCATTGCTGGCGTTTCTGGAATGAATGAAGTGGTTTTGTAGCACAATTCCCTGTTAAGTGTGTACATTCTGCCTCCTAATCCTGCAGGCCTGGGTCTCTTCTCCTAGTCTGGATTTTGAAACTGTTTCCTGTCCTTCAAATACAGTGTTACACCGGAGTTCTCTCTGCTAATAGGGCTAGGACTCAGATCCTGAGAACTTCATTTGAGCCCAGGATTGGTACATAATATTTCATTCCTGCTTCTATAGCTTAAGAAGTCTAAGAACATTTAGAGTGCAAATAACATGTCACCAAGGGAAACCCAGGAAGCTCTTGAACATCTGACTTTTCAGAAGTGGAAGTCAGAGTCCCATAGACTTTCTGTCTGTGGTTGGTTTCATCCTGTGACCCTCAGACCTGTCTCCTGAGCTAGGGTGACAGGCATGAGCTACTGGTGCTCCGCTAGGTTCAAAACTGTAATGTCATGGACAATACAAGTCAACTACTCATCACAATGGGCTTGGGGAGTATATTAACCCTTTCAACATTGGATCTTTCAGAACCCTGTAGGACACAAGGTTATAATGCTAGAGTCTGAGAGGCTGGGCATCTTGATCTGCTACACTTTAACCTTGAGCTCTGACTCCAATTCTGGTGTACATCAGCATTCATTTTCCAGAGAATGTTCTCTTATTTAGAAAATAGAAAAAAAGTACTTTAACCCTCTTTTTTTTCCAGTTGTGTGTCTTGAACTCAAACCTGGGCACTGTCCCTGAGCCCTTCATCTCAAGGCGAACACTTTACCACTTGAGCCACAACACCACATAGGTCTTTTGGTGGTTGAAGGTAAGAGTCTAACAGGCTTTCCTTGACTAGGCTGTCTTTGAACTGTAGTCTTCAGATCTCAGCCTCCTGAGAAGCTAGTGTTCCAGTTGTGAGCCACTGGCATCTGGCCTATTGTTTTTGACAGTTATGGGGCTTTATCTTATGGCCTAGGTACTGTATCTAGCTTCGCTTTCTCAAGGCTAGCGCTCTACCACTTTAGCCACTCCATAGCTTCTGGCTTTTTCTTTGTATGTGGCACTGAGGATTCAACCCTGGCATTCATACATGCTGAGCAAGTTCTCTACCACTAAGCCACATTTGTAGCCCCTCCCTTACAATTTTATCCCTCAGCTTGCCTGTCCTCAAGAAAAGGCTTCTGAGTATAAATCATTTAAAGAAATCCCTATAGGAAAGTGTCCAAATATACAGAAGACACAGCTTATATTTGGGAGGGACTCTAAACATGTGAAGACTGTGGCAAATGCTTCCATTTAATTATG
Organism: Dipodomys spectabilis; assembly: GCF_019054845.1. Taxonomy (NCBI): domain Eukaryota; kingdom Metazoa; phylum Chordata; class Mammalia; order Rodentia; family Heteromyidae; genus Dipodomys; species Dipodomys spectabilis. The sequence continues at coordinate 735,553 of NW_024870930.1, read as the reverse complement.
TATCATGTTTCAACACTTAAAAAGTATTAATAAAAAATGAGTCAATGTCCTATATTATTCTGTATAATTTTATAATAGATGTGCAAAATGTATTAAATATTATGTGTACAATAATACTAAATTGGGGCTGGGAAAGTGGCTCAGTGGTAGAGCGCTTGCCTTGAATGCACGAGGTCCTGGGTTCGATTCCTCAGCACCACATAAGCAGAAAAAAAATCCAGAAGTGGTGCTGTGGCTCAAGTGGTAGACTGCTAGTCTTGAGCTGAAGAGCTGAAGGACAGCACCCACGTCCAGAGTTCAGGCCCACGACCGGACCCCCCAAAAAAAATAATAATTCTAAATACAATAGACAATAAATAAATGAGTCAAGTAAAAACTAAAATAAATGAATCAAGTAAAAACTAAAATAAATACAAATTCAATAATACAAATCATAATATGTTATAAACATACATACGTAAATATATCATATATTACACATATATAGAAATATTTTTCCATTGCAGGGCCTTCATTCAGACCCTGGTAACTCTAACTTGAATTACTTTTCCTCAAGGACAGTGAGTTTGCTTTCACCCAAGGTGCAAAAATGTTAACTGGATGATGAGATCAAATCCCAGCACTGACCGGAATTCTGGCCCCAGTTCCAAGACAGAGACTTATTTTTTTTTAATGGAAGTAGTTATGTTTATTCAGTTCCATACTGAACATTAAAATAAAAGCAGTGTAGAATTTTGTACATCTATTCAGATGTCATTCCCTTACCCCCGAACTGCTTCTCTGAGCACTACTTTTTTTCATTTTTTATTGTAAAAATGTTGTATAAAGGGGTTACAGTTAAATGAGCAAAGTAATGAGTATAGTTCCTTTTGAGCATTGTTGTCTCCGTTGTTTTTCACCTACCATCCCTTTCCTCCCATCTCCACATCTATTCCCCCTCCTGAACTCAGTGTGTTAATTTTTTATTGTTGGCTTTACACCGGGTTTGAACTCAAGAAGTGGCAACTCTGCACTTTCCCACACACTGCTACATGTTTACCAAGACCCTGAATTCAAATCCCAGGTTAGGAAACATAACTGGCAGAAATTCCCAACCAGGGATTTTTATTTCTTTTTTAATTTAGTTAAATAATGAATTAATTTTTAATTTATTCTTTATTTTGCGAACAAGGGGCTTGAACTCAGTTAGTGGCAACTCTGCCTCAGTTTCAATCTCCCTAGGCTGGAGTGCAGCCTCTGGACCCATAGCCAATCCTGGGATCCTAGGCCCACAGGGCTTGCAGGAAGAAAAAAAGTATAGAACAAAACGTGGTGAACTGCAGAAGGCTGGGGGTTTTACGTTGTATTCTTTGCAATGACCATCCTGGGTCTGGATGACACAGTTACAAAGTGAACCTTACTTACCATTGCTGAAGTTGGAGGGCTATCAGGGAAGCCATAGGCCAACCTGTGAACATAGGCCCTGGGTTTAAATCCTGGTCCTACCAATGTCAGGAGATAACAAGAGACTTGTTCCTATGCATAGGAATACCAATTGAAAGAGTAGGTCATGCTTTGTTATAGTCTAAAATTGGATGCAATAATCCTAGGAAGCTGATTGATCCTAATTAATAGTTTATTAACCATGAAAAGAATAATATTCCTTCAATGGTCGTATAATACATGCCTAATAGTTGGTAGGACCGTAGTAGGTGTCATTCCATCATAGATAGACGGTTCTGGTGCTCTTTACCCATATATATTTATTTGTATACCACCCTCTGCATATCCATGTATCACTGTTTTGGCCAAAGCTGGGGCTGGATGTCAGCACCTGGGAACCACCCGACAGCTTCATTGGCTAGAGGCTGCCATGCTCACACTCATCCATTTATGAATTGGGCCTGCTAGGCACTGAATTCAGATCCCAGCACTCCCAAAAATTTAATCTTGGAATAAGAAGCCGAGTGTGACACATGTTTTCCTTTTCTAGGAGAGTTCTGGGTGTCAGGCATGATGGAGAACATATCTACAAATCTGGATGCTATGTGATAGGATGTAAACAATGTAATAAATGGTAGAGGTGTCATCAGATTCAATAAAATAAATGGTAAATAAATGAATAAAACAAGAAATAAAATGAATAACCACACCAAACACGATATGGACTGAATATTTGTATGGAAGTATAAATCCTATCTTTAAAATGGATATAAGGAGTATGTTTTCCAGGCCGGAGGCTTGAATTCTGGCCTAGGGAACAGGCCTGAATTTCTTGTCTTCAAGAATTGTCAGATTCCCTTCCCTCACAGTGCTGCATATTTACCCGGACCTTGGTTCAAATCCCAGGCCTGGCAGAAAAAATTGCACGAATTCTGAACCAGGGAGCTAAATTTTTTTTTAAATTGTGGCTATTGGGGAAGCCATAGTCCTGCACGGCAACATAGCCCTACAGTTCGAATCCCAGTCATGTCACTTCTGAATGGTGGGGGATCCTAAGAGACTCGTTCCCATCCACAGGAATAACTATGGAATGTTATCAATGTCACGGTTGAATAAGTTGCTCATGAATGATACTCATATAAAATTAGACATCATGATATCAGTTGGCTGATTTTATTTAATTATCTTATGAAGTATTAAAAATACTAATTCTCACAGGAATGCAATAATTTCAGGACACTAATTTACTTAATAGTTTATTAAGGATGAAAATAATAACATTAATTACATGGAGGCATAATAGATACCCAAGAATTGGTAGGAATATAATCTCTATAACTGAATAATGTATAGACATCTCTGGCACTCTATAAACATATATATTTATTAGTGTACTGCAATCTGAATGTCAGTCTGTTCATATTTTGTCAAACCCTGGGGCTCTATTTCAGGTCCTGGGAACTGCCTGTCAGCTCAATTTGTCCAAGAATGGCATGCTGACACTCACCCATTCATGAATTTAGCCCTATAGGCCATAAGTTCAAACAATGAATCATGGAGTAAGAAGTTGATGGTGACACATATTGTCCTTTCCTGTGAAAGTCCTTGGTGTCAGGTATAACTGTAATACATATGCAGACCTATATCCTATGTAATCAATGTAATCAATGTTCTATGTGCTATAATAATCAATAAAATAAACAGTCACTACATGAATGAAATAAAACATAAAATGAATACACTGAATGCAATATGGAGTCAACATACGTGTGTAAATATATATCATATATTTAAAATGTATATGAATAGGATGTTATCTACTGCTGGGGATCGTTTCAGATCTAAGGAGCCCATATGAATTTCTTGACATCAAGGAAACGAGCTTCCCCTACCCACACAGTGCAACAGAGTTACGCAGACCAAGAGTTCCAATCCCAGTTCTGGCAGAAAAAATTGGCACCTTTTTACTATGTGACGCCCAATTCTTAGGTATTTCATTATGCCTACATTCAATGAATGTGATTGTTTAAGTGCTTCATAAAGTATTGATTGAAATCAATCAGTATCCTATAATAAAATTGTGTATAATTTTATTCTAGAATAATTCAAGAACTGCCTATTCAGTCATAACATACATCACATTCCACTGGTATTCATATAGATAGAAATGAGATTCTATGGCTCTCCTGCCATTTGGTGGTGGCAGGACCAGGATTCCAACTGTGGGCTCCAGATCCCACCACTTAAACCTGAGGATAGGGTACTCACTGGTATGTCCAAGAACAGCAAGATCAATGATTAGGCAGTCACCAGTGGCTCTCAGCAGTCCTCCTTGATATTTATAAAGCTATGATAGGAGGATCATGGTATAATTCACCCTAGTCAGGAAAGTCCTTAAGACCCCTGTCCAACTTTAGTGCCAACAAAGCCAGAAGTAGAGCTGTGTGGCTCCAGTGGTAGAGGGCTAGCCTTGAGCAAAAGCAGCTCAAGGAATGTGCCCAGATCCTGAGTTCAAGGTCCAGGACTGGCAACAAACAGATATATACAACAATCTGTGCAGCCATCCGTCTAAAGCAGGTCACCCTCTTGTACCCAACTGAATTGGACCGAGTTCCCTGGGAAAGGAACTGGGGAAGGCGCTGTCAGCTTGACTCCGCCCATGCTGCTTACATCACAGAATTCTGGCCACACCCCCATTCTTTCATGGATCTTTCTGATCAATGTGATACAAGAATCATAGCCATGCCCACATTCCATGCTGCCCACCACCAGGATTCCCTCAGTTGGTTGACACTACCACCAGCAGTTGAGGAAGGTAGAGGGGAGCAGGAGACTCGAGGAGACTTTGGATTAGAATAGGAAATTGATGTCCTTGTCAGTGAGTGGGAGAATAGAGGATTTCCCAGAGCCTGGGAATGTGGCCAGCCCATCTTTCCAGTGCTCAGATGTCTGAAACAAGACTCCATGAGAGAGCTGCGGACAAGAAACTACTGCCAGAACACCAGTGGAAGAATCCTCCCATCAGACCTGCAACAATCAAGAAAACAGAGAACATGAAAAAGGGAGGGATCCCCAAGACAAACACCACTGGGGAGCGTGATTCAATGGAGGGTCTGGCCAAAGGTGATCCTGATTGCGGGCCTCCCTTGCCTTTTGACACAGTCAGAGCCACGAGGGTCCAGAGTGTCAATATTCCCGATACCACCAAGGATCTGCAGAGGTGCTAGCGACACATGATGCCCACCCTGGACTGCAGCAAAAGAAACCAGGCACTCTGTGCCAAGATCCAACCACTGAAGCAGGAAAAGACAGACCTGTGGGATTGACTGGTGAAAGAGAGGGAGAAGATAGCTCCGGTGCACAAAGCACCAAAATCAGAGCTAGAGATCCACAAGCCACCCATACAGTTTGCTTTCAGCAGAAAGCGATTTACAATCTGCACCGGCCCAAGTCAAGCACGCTGCCAATGGCAGAGAAATGGAGCGAGAAGCTCTCGCCAGCTGCCTGCAGGTCTCAACGTGGCGCATGGCAGAGTTGGAAATGGCAGCTTCTGTGGTCACTACTGAACAGAAGGAGATAGAAATGTTCTTCAAACAACTGAAAGATGTGACCTTTCAGCTCTAGGAAAAGACTGAAAGTTTCGACGACCTGGAGCAAGTGAACACAGAGTTGCAGGAGAAGCTGGAAGTGTTCTGGACAGAGAAGAGTAACAGGAAGAACATAATTTGCAAATTCCAACAAGTGCTGGCGAGACATGTGTACTGAAGGGACTATTGGACAACATGAGGTGGATGGTGACCTACGCAAATCTGAAGAGAGAAACCATCACGGAGGATCTGAGCATTGAGAGGTCTGCATGGAAGGAGGAGGTTCAGTGGCTCACCGACCAGGTAAACCAACTGACAGGAGAAGCAGCGAAGGATGAGGCAGGTGCTGGACAAAAAGAATGAGCTGGGGGAACTGAGAAGGAAGCAGCAGAACCTTCTCAGGCCTAGCAGCAGTGGCTGGCCCAGGCCTACCACACGCAGGTGGAGTTGAAAAACCTGTAGGAACAACTTCACATCCAGGTCAAGGAAAACCAGAGGCTCTGTCTCCAGAATGCAGAGCAGCAGTAGCAACTATGGATCCCACGTTTGCATGTGTGTGCAACCCATAGCAAGAGGAACAGCTGGCTCTTCTGTGGGATGCTCTCCACAGTGTGAACGGTGAGAAGGAGGAGCTCGCTAGCATCCTGGACTCAGATTAGCAGGTGAAGAAACATCTGTTGGAACAGCTAGACTACCCAGAGGAGAAGATAGAGGAATGGAAAGAAGTGGCTGAGAGAGAGAGCCAAGTGGCTTGGGAGCTGCAGGAGTGGCAGGAGCAGTCCCTGGACAACCTACCGGAGCTCAGAGCCACCTGTGAGCAGCACATTGCCTCCAATATGTGGCTGAATTCTGAGAAGGAGGCCCTGCAATAGTACCTGCAGAGGCAGACCCATCTGCTTTTGCAGCTGAAGCAAGTGCAGGGCCCAACCAACTGGGGGGAACAGATGGTGCCCCGAAAGTGGCAGGACACTCTCAAGTGCCTGGAAGTGACCAGACCACAAGAAGAGCACCTGCAGGCCCAACTGAGCCTCCTGGCTTTCCCTGGGGAGGGGAAGGTGTGAGCCCTGGAGAAGCAAAATGTGAGAAGGTGACTCCTCCCAACGTAACCATCGCAGAGTTTGGAGACATGCCCCAGACCTAGAGTGACATGGCTCTGCAAGCACTCTCAAAGGCTGAGATCCACAGGCAGAAACTCCTGATGCAGTAGCAGCGACACTGGTGTAGGTGCCGGGCCCACCAGGCAGCTCAGTGCCAGACAGAGCTGGAGCCACAGGCGCCCTACCCCGTGAGCTTCCACCACAGCAAGGGTGGAGATAGGATGTGGCACACGTGGACATCTGAGAAGAAAATCTTCTTCGTTCATAACCTGCATGATGAGGTGGACATCCATAGTCCAGCGGATGAACTCCACCATACATGCAGATAGCTGTTGGCACACATTTGCATCATAGCAGAGTCCATCGTGGCGTGTAAAGAGCAGATGTTTGTCCTGGTGGAGCTGTGTCAGGAGAAAGCTAAGCACGTTTGCCAGCTCTCCTAGGAGAAGATGGAGAAGAAGAGAGAGCTGTGGGAGCTGCTGTTGCTCCTCGCAGGGGAAGGCGTTGACAGCATGCTCCAGATGCCAGCACAGGCTGAGCCCCCCAACACCACCGCCACTTCAGATGTTTCAGGCTCCGAAATGGGCGAAAGGAGGGAGGAGCAGAGAGGTTTTGAAGAATTGTAACTTCAAGACAGTTTTGAAACTGCCAAAGGAGAGGTCAGGGTTCCTGACCACGTAGAGGACTCCGCCATGGAGCCCCCGTTGCTTTAGGAGCCCTTGTCTTCTTTGCTCAGTCATATTTTCACCTGAGGAGCGTCCCAGAAGAGCCCAGTAGGGAGGCAAAGGCACTGGGGGTCAGATAGGAGGTGAATATTTGAGAGGAACACACCCCCTCCGACACACATACACCTGTCCTGTCCTCCCCCCACTCCAGCTGTTAACAGTTCTCACAGGGTGATCACATTTCCCAGTTCTGCCAGCTCTGCTAGTCCATCTAGTTTCCTCATTCTCCCCAAGAATCCACAAAGTCACCTAGAAGCACCTAGGATGGAAGTAGGCAGGACATCCATGTATATAGCATTTAGGACCCTATCAAATTCCCCAACAATGCCCCCAGTCCAGGTCAGACACCCCTCTGGAGGCACCATGACCCCCTGCTTTGTTTTCTCTCCCAGCTCTGAGGAGCCACCTGTCTCGGGACTCCTTCACCCAGCGTCCTGGCCTAGGGTTTTAGTGAATGGGGAGTCAAAGCTGGTTGCTCCCAAAGGGTAGGGTCTGACCCTGGAGAAAGGGCAAGGCAGTGTGGTTCTGCGTTATTAGAGCAATGTTCCCCTTGGGTGGGAGCTCTGGTTCTGACAAGGGAACCCCCAAGCTCAAGCTTGTACATTTCCCAGATGAGGAACCAACTAACTCGGGAGAGACACTGATCTGAGTCTGTGTGTGTGAGAGAGAGAGACAGAGAGACAGAGAGAGAGAGAGAGAGAGAGAGAGAGAGAGAGAGAGAGAGAGAGAGAGATCACAGCCTGACTGTGCTCAGGTAAATGATCAGTTGGCAAATGGCAGGTGCTGCATGGATGAGTCTTCTGTCACCGGTTTAGATTTGTGTGTGTGTGTGTGTGTGTGTGTGTGTGTGTGTGTGTGTGTGTGTGTGTGTGTGTGTTGGGAGAGTAGGGAGATGAGAACAATGAAAATATATTTAAGTCACCATGTCTAAAAAGAGCAAAAGGGTTTTATTTCTGTGTATGTGTGTGTTTGTTGTTCTTTTTTATGAATACCCAGTACAAGCCCAGCCACACTCTGTTTTCTCCTTCAAAGTTTTATGGCTCCTTTGGGGAAGTTTTCCATTACCTTTCCATTTCTTTCCACCTCCCTCTAGCCCTTTTCCATAGCCCACTGTAGCTGCTGGGCCTGTGTGGTTCTCCCATAGGTGGCCTGTGTGAACCACAGACCAGACTGGACACCTGTCCTTCTGTCTTCAGCCAGAAGGCTCATGAGGTGAGTGCGACCACAGCCGCACTCTTCCAGTCAGACACTCTGCTCTCCTGTGTATAGCTGGAACTAATTCAAGGGTTGAGAATGTGTCTGCCAAACATAATTATGGAATGAGATGGAGTGGGTAGGGCAGGGGCTGTGCAGCTAGGAGGGTCTGGGAAGTGGCTAACGGTGTGATATGGCAGATGGTTCACCACGACAGAGGATGAGAGGGGAACCTTACCCAGGGCATTAATGTTGTCCGTGGACATTTGGGCGGGGGCTCCAGGCCCCCACTGGTGGTGTGGATTCCCTTCTGTGTCAGTGCACTCCTGAGCAGTCCTCCCTGGAGTCCTGTAGACTCAAATCTGTGTTCCGACTAGGCCATTTCCAGCTGGGCAGTGGTAGGCAAGTGCGTTCTCCCTGCTGGAGCCTACGCAGTATGAGGACATGGCAGTTAGCTAGGACTCTCTGAATGCCAGTTTCTGTAGCCTGCTGAAGGGCTGTCTGGAAGGAAAAGGGCCCACTGACTTTGGAACCCTTTAAGTTTGATTGGGAAAAGTGAAATGCCACTTTTTCCAGGGTTTTTTTCTTGAAGTTGGCAATTTCCACTAACACCTGGGATTATGGGTAAAATTAGACCGACCATTTCAGCTGCCAAACAATGATGTTCAAAGCAGCACAGGCAGAGTTCCCAAGCCAGATGCTCTCCTGCTATGAACGTTGTGCCCTGATTGCCTTTCTCAAGCAGCTACTGATTATCCTCTGGCCCTCTCTAGGTTGACCACCACAGTCAAGGACATCGTGGGGAGCAGAGATTGTGACCTCACCTTCCCCAGCCTGCCAGCTCTGAGCAGAGATGATTCCTTGCACCTGTACTGGACTCTGGGAGGTTCAGAGACCCGGGATGCCTCAAGGATCCTTTCTCTGCAACATGAAACTTGGGAACCGGATATGGTGGACCATCCTGTCTGGCCCCAGGGGCGGAAAGGAGGCCCCTTGAGCCAGGCGTTCAGCTCACGGCAAACTTGTTCACATCTGAGTGGGGAATTGAGTGCCACAAAGCTACTCAGCCGCTGGACAGAGATCTTTGGGAAGACAGGCATCCAAGAGGCCTCAGAATCCAGTGAGTACATCGTGGCTTACGTCCTCGGAGTCAAAAAGTTAAGTGCAGTAGCACCAGAAAGGCGGGAAGAGGGAGTAGGGAGAAATGTGGGAGAGCTACATGAGGCTTTGCCCCCACACAAGATGCTTGCCAGAATTGGATGGGACATTTTTGTAGTATTGTCGTAGATAGATGCTCATTTATTTATCCAACAGAGTTACAGTGTGCGCCAGGCTCCAGGGGGTCATGGATGATGAAAATTTCCAGTGCTGGTTCCACAACACATGAAGAAAACTTGGTTTGAGCTGGCTGCTGGTGCTTCATGCCTGTCATCCTAGCTACTTAGGAGGCTGACATGGGAGGATTGAGGCTTAAATTCTGGGAAGGAAAGCCTGTCAGACTCTTATCTCCAACTAACTGCCAAAAAGAAAACGCCAGAAGTGGATGTGTGGCTCAATCCGTAGTCTGTTGGCCTTGAGTAAAAAGACTCAGGTGCAGCAACCAGGCTCCGAGTTCAAGGCACAGGAGTCAGAGAAAGAAAGGAAAGAGTGAGAGAGGAGGGAAGGATGGTGGGAGAAAAAGAAGAAAGGAAGGAAGAAAGGAGTATACGAGCCTTGGTTTGGAGTCCTTGTATCAAGGGAGCCAACCATTCACAATCTCTGTGGGGACAGTTTCAGACCCTAAAGCCAGTATGTAGGACAAAGCCACTGACCCCTCAGCAACTTCATGACATCCAAGAGCTTTGTGGTCACCGACTGCAGAGGGAAGCAGCCTCAGGTAGACCCTAGAGCTCAGAGTGTGTCTCTAGGTTTTGAACATCCCTAGCCCCAACAAGTTTATTTTCTGGTCCAAGAGCTAGGGAGGTTTTGGGGTGAGGGAGTGTCAAGCGGGGGGTGGGGCAAGGTACAAGCAGGAAGATGAAGAGGGAGGACAATCCCAGGTCAGGTGTGTCAGGACATTGGAGCCATGACCTTGCCTGAAACCTAGACCTTTATTGATAGAGCCTTCAACCCAGCCACATGGGTATTAAAAGTCCTGGCACCTTGGGTTCACCATTGACCACCCGGCTGTCATCTGCTGCAGGATGCTTGGGGACTGGGACTTTCCCAAGCTCAATTTGAAGATGACCTTGAGAAGCCTGAGGCCTGGGTGACTCCATCTTGAGTTAATGAGCATCTTCTGAGGTATGAGTTATGCAGCTGACCATGAACCCTACCTGGGAATGAACAGAAGAAGCAATTCCCAGGTGACTAGGAACATAAACAATCCTTGGTAAAACCACAGGCAGGCAGGTGCTGGAGGGCTTGGTGAACCAGCGGTCAGGCCACAGGTGGTGTTCGTTTAAGAAAGGAGCTCTGCAGTTTATCATGTATCCTCTTGAGACTCCCCTGTGGTGCAAGCCACAGTTTAAAGAACATCGGGACCCATGACCTAACCAACAACTTGTTTCTGGTCCTTTCCCACTTTGTAGTGCGCCAATCATACTATAGAGTTGTTTTATGATTTTTCCCGTGGTTTATAGTGATATGTTACAAGAAATTATGATGTATGCAAAACTCTGCCTTCCCTAAAAAAGTGTATAAAAAGTGTTGTAACCGTTGGCTTGGTGACGGTCTCTGGTAAGGATTCCTGAATTAGGCTTCACAACACCACCGGTGTTCATTCCTCCACCAGAGACAGAGGTAAGTGTGCCACTGGCACAGGACAGCCAGGGAGTGAGGGCAGGAGTCGGGACCCGTGTATCCCCGAGACTTCCTCTAGGGGCCACTAGGACCCCTTAACTGCCATTCTCAGAGGCATAGGTGGGTCTCTTTTCTGGCTCAGCCTTTAGTCTAGATGGCAGATCTGGGATGCAGAGAGGGCCAACTGAAGGTGGGGAAGGGTTGGGTAGAGGCTGGTGGGAAAACAAGAGGCCCTGGGCTCTGAGCAGGGTTGTTTCTTTGAGGATACTCACAACCCAGGATCATTGCTGGGATGGATCAGCCCTTTTCTCCTTCCTGAGAGAGAGGGACCTAGAGCCCTCCAATCTGCGTCCATTGGCTGAGAAATCCTTTCATTCACACATCCTGTGGTTGGATAACTAGACTCACATCACTGCCCAGTGTCCAAGCAGGACAATGAGAAATCCTGAGTCTTTGATAAGGTCAGGGGATCCTCAGTATGAGATTGTACTTGAACGTTCTAACTTGGTGCATGGTCTTTCCCATCTAAGACCGCCATGATATAGGACATAGAATATAGAGAATCAGAGCAGGATGGGGTCTGTTCTAGGTGGCTTGAGTATTATGTGTGAGCTTTGAGCTCCTGTGTGCTCATCTGCTTCCTTTACTTGGGTGGGTGTATGATAGAAAAAGCTTGAAACTAGGGACTGGGTCCTATCCCTTATCTTTGATGCTCAAAGCTAGCACTCTACCATTTGAGCCACAGCTCCACTTCCAACTTTTTTGGGTGTTTAATTGGAGATAAAGAGTTCTCATGGACTTTGCTGCCAAGGGTGTCATCCAACTGTAGTCCTCAGATCTTAGTCTCCTGAGGAGATAGGATGAAAGCATGGAAAAGTATCTTTGGCTGGTGCCAGTAACTCATGGCTGTCATACGAGATACTCAGGAACTGAGATCTGAGGATCACAGTTTAAAGCCAGCCTTGGCAGGAAAGACCCTGTGACTCTTATCTCCATCAAACCGCCAGAAAACTGGAAGTGGTGCTGTGGCTTCCAATTTTCAGTGGTAGACTGCTAATGCTAACTGTCAGGAGACAGTGGTGATGCTGGAGCCTTGAAAAGTGTCTGTGAAGCAGGATTGGGAGGAGAGCATTTGGTAGTGATATCATTTCCAGGGCTCATGAACTAGAACCTCCAAGCATAAGGAATCAGAGTCACATTTTGTTTGTTCATCCCTATCCTGGAATTTGAACTGAGACCCTGGAACTGTCACTGACTTTTTGTTTTTGTTTTTGTTTTTGTTTTTTTTTGTTTTTTTTTGCTCAAGGCTAGTTCTCTACTACTGGAACTATAACTCCACTTCAAAATTTTGGTGTTTAATTGAATATAGATTCTCATTGAATTTCCTATTTGGTCTGGCTTCAACTCTAATCCTCAGGAGGCTGGTAATGTGGCTCAGTGGTAGAGTGCTTGCCTTGAATGCATGAGGCTCTGGGTCGATTCCTCAGCACCACATAAGCAAAAAGAAAAAAAGCCGGAAGTGGCGCTGTGGCTTATGTGGTAGAATGCTAGCCTTGAGCTGAAGAGCTGAGGGACAGCACCCAGGACCAGAGTTCAGGCCCCACGACCAGACTCCCCCCGCCAAGAAGAAAATCTAATCCTCAGATATCAGCCTCCTGAATAGGTGGGATTCCAGGTTTGAGGCACGTTAACTTGGCTAGAATCACATTTTAACTGTTCTCTATTCTATTTTTTTAGCTCCCTTACCGAAGATTAGATGGCTATATGTCTTTAGGTTCATTTCTTGGTTTTCAATTCTATTCCATTGGTCCTGAGGTCTGTTCTTGTGCCAGTACGAAGCTGTTTTGATTACTATGGCTTTGTAGTAGAGTTTGAAATTTGGTATTGATATTCCTCCAGCACTGTTCTTTCTGTTGAGGAGCGTTTTTGCTATTAGGGATGTTTTATCGTTCCATATGAATTTTTGGATTGCCTCTTCTATTTCCTTGAAGAATGAGGTTGGGATATTGATAGGTATCGCATTGAATGTAGATGGACCCATTGCAGCAATCTGAGGTACAGTCGTTATGTGGAAAAACGAACTTTACAACTTTCGCCAGGTGTCGGGTGGGGGTGGGGGGGTGGGGGTGCAGGATGGGAGATGGGAAGGAATGGGAAAAGGAAACAAAGGAGGAGGCAACAATGCTTGATTAGAAATGTCCTCATTACATTGCCCAAATAATTGTAACCCCTCTGTACCCTATTTTCACAATAAAATTTTTTTAAAAGTACTCTCTAGGTTTTTCTGATATGTGTGGCTACCATTTGAGCACATTGGCTGCAGTGGGTAACAAAACAATTAGAACAAAATCAATTGTTTCTCCTTGTAACTTGTAGCATACAATATCTATCTAATTTATTCCTGTCTTCACATCTGTTCTATTTCTTTCTTTTGTACCATTCCTTTCTTGCTTCATGAGCTTCAGCATGTCAGTGCTGTTTACCTTTTGTGAAGCAAGTCAGGTCCATTCCCCTCATTGGGGTTTTACTTGCTGTTCTCACTCCCTGGAAAACCTGCTCCTGAATAATTGCATGGACGATGGCCTTGCTCTCAGATCAAATGTCTCCTCCTCAGGGATGTCTCCTCTCATCCCTACTGTGAAGTTATTCCCACCACATCACTAACCTCATGCTTGTGATTTACAGAAATTATCATAGTGATTTCTGTTTGTCTTCTCCAGTGTGAAAGCTGCATGGAGGCAGCTGCACTCACTTTTGTCTCTCCAAAGACAGCAGTAGTCCCTGGTCTTTTAGATCAAAGGAGAATTTTGTGGAATTGAAGCTGATTCAGCTCTGGTAATCTTAGAATCCAGTCAGGACAACTCATCAAGCTGTAGTCTGGTAGCTAGCTGTCATTTCCTCTCATTATTTTTGCCTCTCTGGGTAGCTGAGTCCACTATAGGACAAGATTAGTGCTTGACACCTATTTGTTGCCGTGGGAAAGGTGGCTGTGATATCATAGAAGTTAATGGCCTGGGCTGGGAATTTGGCTTAGTGGTAGACTGGTTGCCTACCATGCATAAAACCCTAGGCTCAATGCTTAAGCAGCACACAAACAGAAAAAGAGAAAAGGGTCACTGTGGTTCAAGTGGTAGAGAGCTAGCCTTGAGCAAAAAAAAGCACAAGGACAGTGCCCACACACTGGGTTCAAGTCGCAAGTCTGGCAAAATAAAAGAAGTAATATGTGGCTATTGTTTTTTGAAGCTGTGAGGGGGTCCACCACCACCACCACCTACACCCCCACCTGAGGCACACAAGACAGTGGGGTTCCACACTTAGGAATCTTACTTACTCAGGATGCTAAAATCTAACAATCAAGTTGAAGCCAGTCCAATAGCTCAGCAACCAAACTATCAAACATTCCCTGATATGATCAGACTCAGTGTAGGTGTTTTCGTTCTTTCTCTATATCTTTCCTTCCTTTTTTATTTCTTTCTTTCCTTCCTCCTCCCTCCCTCCTTTCCTTCCTTCCTTCCTTCTTTCTTTCTTTCTTTCCTTCCTTCCTTTCTCCTCCCTCCCTCCCTTCCATTTTTCTTTCTTCTTTCTTTCTTTCTTTCTTTCTTTCTTTCTTTCTTTCTTTCTTTCTTTCTTTCTTTCTTTCTTTCTTTCTTTCTTTCTTTCTATCTTTCTTTCTTTCTTCCTTCCTTTCTTCCTTCCTTCCTTCCTTCCTTTCTTTCTTTCCTCCTTCCTTCCTTCCAACCTTCCTTCCTTCCTTCCTTCCTTCCTTTCTTTCTTCCTTCTTCCTTTCTTTCTTTCTTCCTTTCTTTCTTCCTTCCTTCCTTCCTTCCTTTCTTTCTTTCTTTCTTCCTTTCTTTCTTCCTTCCTTCCTTCCTTCCTTTCTTTCTTTCTTCCTTTCTTTCTTTCTTTCTTCTTCCTTTCTGTTCTTTCTTTCTTTCTTTCTTTCTTTCTTTCTTCTTTCTTTCTTCCTTTCTTTCTTCCTTTCTTTCTTTCTTTCTTTCTTTCTTTCTTTCTTTCTTTCTTTCTTTCTTTCTTTCTTTCTTTCTTTCTTTCTTTCTTTCTTTCTTTCTTTCTTTCTTTCTTTCTTTCTTTCTTTCTTTCATTTTGTTGGTCATGGGGCCTGAATTCTGAACTCTGGGCCTGGGCGCTATCCCTCAGCTCTTCAGCTGAAGGATATTGCTCTACAATTTGAGCCACAGCACCACTTCTGGTTTTTCCTGCTTATGTGGTGCTAAGAAATTGAACTCAGCACCTCATGCTTGCAAGACAATCACTCTACTCCTAAGCCACCTTACCAGCCCTCATTTTATTTTAAAAATAAAAAAATTCAAAACATGCTTGCTTTGATTTCTCATTCAATTTATTGAAACAAAGTATATGTTATTTAAGCTGTTTTAAAAATGTTTTTCTTGTGAAAATATTGTACAGAAGGGTTACAGTTACATGAGTAAGGTAATGAGTACATTTCCTAATGGCATTGTCACCTCCTCCTTTCTTTTTCCCCTACCATTTCTTCCCTCCCCACCTCACCAACTCCTCCCCCGCCCCCGCAATGTTGTAAAGTTTGTTTACAAAATACTGTCTTATACATCTCATTGTTACAATGGGTATTATCCTTAAGTATTAAGTTATTTCCTTTCCTTTCCTCAAATAAAAAATATACATACAAGATGCAGGTCACCAGAAACAAATACAGTGAAAACAGGTGTAATACTGTGTTGGAAGAACATACCAGAGAAAAAAAAATCGCATAGTACATTATAAATACGTTAAAAACAATAGCAAGATTAAAAAAACCTGTTCCTGTCTTGGGATACATTTCGCTTAACATCACCTTATATTGTCAAATATATATAGCTTTTGACCCTTTCTGCATGTCCTAGACATATACTAGTTATTGTAAAAAAGGGAAACTATAGGGCTTACGTTTTTGGGGGCCTGGCCTACTTCACTTAATATAATTTTTTCCAAGTCTTTCTATTTCCTAACAAGTGGGGTTATGTAATTCTTTCTTACGGAGGCGTAGAATTACATTGTGTATATTTTCTTGATCCAATCATCTACTGAGGGGCATCTGGGTTTGTTCTATATCTTAACTATGGTAAATAATTGTGCAATAAGCATGGTTGTGCTGGTAGCTTTAATATAGCCTTGTTTGTGATCATTTGGGTAAATGCCAAAAAGTGGAATTGCTGGGTCATAGGGAAGCTCTATGGAGTCTTTTAAAGATTACCCATATTGCTTTCCAAAGTGGTTGAACAAGTTTACACTCCCACCAACAATGCAGTAGGGTTCCCTTTTGAACACATTCCCTCCAGCATCTGTTATTATTAGATTTCTTGGTTATAGCCATTCGAACTGGGGTGAGGTGGTATCTTAATGTTGTTTTGATTTGCATTTGTTTTACGGCTGGAAAAGTTGAGCATTTCTTCATGTGTCTGTTGGCCATTCATATTGCCTCTTCAGAGAAGTTGCTCTTTAAGTCTTTAGCCCACTTATTTATCTGGCAGCTGTTTCTTTGAGGATTTGTTTTTGGGGGATTCAATTTTTTGAATTCTAAATATATTTTAGATATGAAACCCTTGACCCTTTTATTGCTAGTGAAAATCTTCTCCCAGTCTTTTGGCTTTCTATTGATCTTGCTAGCTAGGTCCTTTGTCATGAAGAACTCTGCAGTTTGATGCAATCCCATTTGTCCAAGCTTTGTTTAATTTGATGTGTTTCTGGGTCTTTATTAAGAAACTTTCGGCATGTCCCAAAGAGCCTTAGAGTTTCTCCGCTTCCTTTCTGTAATGTCTTCAGGGTATCTGCTATGACTCCAAGGTCTTTGATCCATTTGGAGTTGATTCAGATGCAAGGTGTTATATAAGGATCTAGTTTTAGTTTTCTACAGATGTGAAACATAGTATATGTTTTATAAGTCTTTGTCCATCTCTCTAGAACCCTCCACAAGTTTATATGTATTTGTCGTTGGGAAGGAAAATAAGATTTAAATCAGGCCAGTAGGAGGATATGGATTTAAGGTTCATTTGAGACCCTTTTGGAAGGAATGTTAACTTTTTCCATCTGATGTCCTACAGATGGTACAGGAATTGAGTAGACTATCATAGGATAGGAGGCTTGTACTGATTTCTTTTGACTTTCTCCTGGGTACAAGGAGGGTGAAGTAGCTATGGGCATGAATCTGTGGAGGCTTTGCAATTAATATCTATTGACTTTGTATTTCTAATTTCTGTTGCCACAGGCCAATGTGTGAAAGGATTTTTCCTTTCCTACTTTAGCTGTAACTAGTTATTTTTCATTTTTTTAAAATTTTATTTTATTGTAAAGATTCTATAGAAGGGCTACAGTTGCATGAATAAGGCAATGAGTACATTTCTGGTCAAGCATTGTTACCCCTTCCCTGTTTTTTTTTTTTCTGCTATCCCTTACCAGCCCCTCCTCCCATCCCCACCCGAAGTTGTAAAGTTAATTTCCCACATACTGTCTTATGGGTATCATTTTTGTAACAGGTCGTCCTGTGTCCTTGTTTCAGCATTTTGTTATTTCCCTTCCCCTCCCCAAATTAGAAAAATGTATATAAAAGAGGCAAAGTGTCAAAGTCAAGTACAGTGACAAAAGTTGATATATCATAGGGGGAAGAATATACAAAGGAAACCAAAAACTTATATATTTAAAATAACAACAAATTAACCCCAAAATATAGTAACTTGTTTTTATAGAACATTAACCTAAAACTCCCTAGATATATTAAGTTTGGACTATTTCTTTTTTTTTGCCACTCCTGTGATTTGAATACTGGGCACTCTACCACTTGAGCCTCATAACAACACTTTGAGCTTTTTCTGAGTAGTATATTTTATATAGAATGTCATAACTTTCCAGCCTACGCAGGTTTCAAGTAATGATCCTTAGATCTCAGCCTCCTGAGTATCTATGAGTACAAGCATGAGCCACCACAACCTGGCTTGAATAATCCCATAGTTTTAACTACAGCTGTTTTCATATCCCCTACCAACCATGCTTTCTGATACCCTTTCTGAAGTTATCTCTAAATAGCTTATGAAGGAGTTTGAACATTGCTTAATCATTTTTTCACTTTCATTAGTATATACTAGTTGTACATAGTGAGAGGTTTGATGGATTTAATTCCATAAATGCATATGATGTACTTGCTCACATTCACCCTGCCTTGCCAGTGTGAAGCGCCTGAATTCAAGGCCCAGAACCACTGTACACATACAGACATTCACTCACTCACACACACACACACACACACATACACACACAAACACACACACACACATATACACAGCAGAGCAATTAGCAACGTTATACTGTGGATCAGGAACTGCAAGGAAACATGGGAAAATAGATTGTCTTTTCCCTGTTCCTCTGTCTTCCTCCATTCTCTGCTGTTCCTTAGACCAACTCAAGCCCCACACACCTCACTTCTTTCTACTGTGAACACCCTGTGTCTGGATTCTAGTATGTCATTCATAGGGAGCTGCCATTGCTTGGATAGCTGGTCCTCAAAGTAAGCAGAGGGTCTCAGGTCAATTTTTATTTTTCCATTTGGAGTGTGAATGCAGGCCCTGAGACCATAAGTAGCATCTTGAAGTGTATGGACAGCTGTGTTGAGCTACAAGACTCACCTCAGAAAAGGAGCAGAGGAAGTGGGATACAATGTACACAACCGGAACCAATGGACCTATAGGTGACTGATTGTCAATTTGCACATTACTGGAAGGGCACATCCATTTGAAAAGAGGTCTACAACAATTTCAGGGACCAAATGGACAAGTCTGGCAGGAAGCTACTTATGTGTGTGTGTGTGTGTGTGATTGTGTGTGTGTGTGTGTGTGTGTGTGTGTGTGTGTGTGTGTGTGTGTGTGTGTGTGCCTGAAGGGTGGTCTGGAGCCCAGGCATAGGCTGGGTGCTGCCAGACCTTATGCCTTTTTTGCTCCAGGCTAGTGCTATACCAGCTCAGCCACAGCTCCACTGCTGGCTTTTTTGGTAGTTGATTGGAAATGAGAGTTTGATGGACTTTCATACCCAGGAGGCTTCAACTGTGATCTTCAGATCCTACCCTCCAGAGTAGCTAGTATTAAAAGAGTGAGGCACTGGCACCTGTCAGGAAGCCTCTTAAATAGCAGACCAATTCACAGGGAGACAGGAAATCCCTCAGTCCAAGAGATGGTGTTGAGTTTTCATGTTTTAAAAGAAAAATTGCACTCAATAGAAAAGTATGAAGTAATATTGAAGCAAAGAAGACAATAAACTTTCATAAATCTGGGTATGTGAAAGCCCATC
Organism: Dipodomys spectabilis; assembly: GCF_019054845.1. NCBI lineage: Eukaryota > Metazoa > Chordata > Mammalia > Rodentia > Heteromyidae > Dipodomys > Dipodomys spectabilis. The sequence continues at coordinate 716,437 of NW_024870930.1, read as the reverse complement.
TGACATGAGACTTTTATATAAGAATCAGAATAATATCTATGTGGCAACATTGAGACTCACCCATGTGGTCACATATACTGGTTGAAGACCTGTTCTCAAACTGACATGCCTCCAGAAGTCTGAGATTCTGCTCTGTGGAAGATGTTTCCCAGTCACACTGGTAAGTCTCTTAGTTCTGGTTTTCACACTTCTCATCCTTCATTCTTAGTATTAACCAAGTATCTTTTCCAATGCTGCTCCAGAAGATGCTTTCAATGTCACTGTAAGGATTCATCTAATAAGAGAAATATGTTTGAAGAATTTTAATACTTATATTAATAATATCATTACTAATAAAAAGTAATATCCAAGAATGACTTTAAGATCAACAAAACATGATTTGGAGCTGCTATGTGGCTTAGATATTAAAGCTGATAAAAGACATGTATTCCTAGGCCATTATGAATCTGTAGTTATTGCAATCTCACAATAAAATGTTCTTAAGAAAGCAAAAATGTTGATAATATAAGCAACCCAATATTTTTTGAATAAGACAAATACAATGAGGACCTCCTTTGTACTAGTACACACTGGTTCTTGCTCTGAAAGAATCACCTATCTGTTCTGAGAGACAGTCAGGGTTAAAAAGGGACACATGCTTCCAGATGAGTGACCTGGCATTCACTGCCTAAATCCATTCAGGCCAAAAGCCCTATAGCCAATATAGAACAACCTTCAGAACAGTCATCCTGTCTTTCAGGCTCAAGCGTGTAATCCTAGCTCACAGTAGACTGATGTCTGAACATTGTGGTTCAAAGTCACCCTGGACAGCAAAGTCTGGGAGACTCTCATCTCCAGTTAACCACGAAAAAAGTGGTTAGTGGGAGAGATAAACTGAGAGCAAGGGAAGGGGTGTAATTGTCCCCCCAAAATGTATTCTTTACCTGATGACAGTTTCATCCAACTTACATAAGGCCCTGGATTCAATTCCTCTGTACCACATAAGCAGAAAGAAACCTGGAAGTCACTCTGTGGCTCAAGTGATAGATCACTAGCTTTGAGCTGAAGAGATGAGGGACAGTGCCCAAGCCCAGAATTCAGGCCCATAACTGACAAAGAAAATATAGAAAAGAAAATAAAAAAGAAAGAGAGTTGCTGCCAGGCTCATCGGCCACGCCTGAAATCCTAGCTATTCATGAAGCTGAGGATCAGTGATTGAAGCCAACTTGGGCAGGAAAGCCTGTACGACTTTTACCTCCAATTATGTACAAGAAGGGTAAACAAAGCAGGAGGCTGTAATGCTTGATAAGAAATGTACTCATTATCTTGCCCTTGTAATTGTAACCCCTCTGTACAGTATGTGCACAAAAATAAAAATTAAAAAATAAAAAATAAAAAAAAATAAATCTAGAAGTAGATTTGTGGCTCCAGTGGTAAAGCAGTAGCCTTAAAGGGAAAAAATAAACTTCAGGGATAGTGTCCATTTCCTGAGTGCAAGACCCAGAATGGCACAGAAGTTGTGATGCCTTTGTTACAGAAGATTATTGACTGAAACTCTGAACAGGGCATACTAAGTCTGGAATTTTTGTGCACAAACTGTGCACAACCATCATAACTCTTTCACTATTCTATAGTTGCAGGCAGCATTATCTTCTCACCATGGAAGAGGCTCCAGTTTTCACTTTCACTATGGTACCTGCTTCCTTGTCCTCAGCTCTTTACTCACTGACAGCAGCATTTTACCTGAGAACACAAGGAGGAGAATTGGCAAGACCTTGAAAGAATGGAAGTTGCTAGAAGTGGGTGAGATGCTGGAGATAATGCCCAGGAACAGCTAAGCATTTTGATGATGACTGGCCATAGTGAACCAGTCTTTATCAATATGCTGAGGGGCCTTGCACAAGAAGATGAGGCCTCAATGCCTACTGGGGTCATTCAGACTACACAGATATAAGCCAGCTAATCATCTTCTCACTTTCCTAGCATGGAGTTATGGGCCCTGCCTGGAAAGGGGACTCATGCCTAAGCATGGACAGCTATCCACACACCATCCAGTTGTGACCTCTACATTTTTAAACATTGAGAGCAGTTCAGCACAAATAACAGGGAGCATGTCAAAATCATTAAAGGGATGGGAAAGTGGTTCTGTGCTGTATGGACCAAGGCAGTCAGAGATCACCATACAAGTTTCCTTTCAGAGACCCCACTTCTTTTCAGTGGCCAAGAGAACACATGTGAAAACTTCCAGGAAGAGGAGGTATGCATACCCCTATATTTCTAAACTGGACCCTTCACTGCATGATTTCCCAAAGCTTATGGACACAATAAAACTAAATCTCTCCAAGATCTGGCACTGAAGTCTCTCAGAGACCATTGCCCACATCTGTGAGGAGAGCATACGAGGTAAAATGGCCTGTCAGGGAGGGGAATAGCCACAGAGGTTTTCCATGACATCTCTGGCATCCAAGATTCAGATAATTTGGGAGAGTTTATGAAAGCCTCTTTGGCATGGATGGTGAATCATTGAAGCAGGTCGCACAGAATATGGGAAAGCCAATTGAAGAGTACATGGGTCCCATCAAAGACCCAAGATGTGCAGATCTACCATCAAGAGAGTTGGACATTGTGTTGGATATGTTACATGACAGCCTTTACTAATGGACAGGTCTTGGACACAGTGACTCTGCTGTCTATTACCACAAATGCATGGAAGAGAGATATAATCTTGATACAGTTGCTGACATCAAAAAATCATCCTAAGGAAGAATCTGATAGACATTATCATCTGATTGTTTGTGGGGATGGCGGTGGGGACTTGTGTACGTGTGGACACTAGGGCTTGAACTTTGGGTCTGGACACTGCCCCTGAGCTTCTTTTGCTCAAGGATTGCACTATAGCTCTTATGTCACAGCACCACTTCCAGCTTTTTTTATTTTTTTTGATCCTCACAAGTATTTACTTACAAGATAAACTTTAATTATTAGGTAATATGCTTTTAAAGATGATATAGTATACTACTATGCAAATGCAATAAATAAAAATGGGAAGCAAAAAGACACTCTAAGGACTATCTAGGAGGTTCTTTGAAAGCCATGAAATTATACCTAAAAAAGTGTTATTCGTGACTTAAACAGCAGTGCCAAATTTCTTGTACTGGATAAAAGAATGCAGTCAGTTATTTCTGTTTAAATGTCTAATATTATTTTCTGTTTTTACTGTATTTGTAATTCATGCTATTAATATTAATAGGAGTAGAGGACTCAAGCTGAGATGTTGAACCTGGAAAAGGTTTGAATGGTTGAACACCAACTCAATATTACATAGAAAGCTGAGATCTGTCCGTGGAAGGGTTAAAACACAACTCTGGAGAGGGTAAATCTATTGCCCCCCCCCCACACACACACACATGGAGCTTTAAAGTCCTTGAAGCCTGGGAGGTAAAAGAGCTGACAACTTAACCTAGGAGGCTAGATAAAGTAGACCACATGTCTGGACTTTCTCTGGGTTGCAGTATTCTTTCTCAAAACAACAAGGTAGCCAGTGTTTCTCACTCACTGTGTGGCTCTGATTGTAGTATCGATGCTTCATTTTTTCATGTATCCATAGTAACCTTCCCAGTGTGAATTCAAATAAATATGATTGCTTGTGTGACCTGGGGCCCAGGTGCAAGTGAGCCTTGGGATCCTGTGTCCTCACTGATTTTGTTCTTTTTCTCTACACTTGTCTGTGTATTTTTAAATTTTCCTCAGCTTGGTATCCATTTGCACTGTCTTGGGTTGTGATTAGCAATAAATAAGACCATTCTTGAGTGTAAAACATAAAAGGCTTACAAATTTTCTTATCCCAGATAGCTTCAAACCACAATCCTCAAATCTAAGCCTTCTGAGTAGCTAGGATTACAAGCATGAGCCCGTAGCATCCAGCACGCATCTGAAGACTTGATGTCAGTGAGTTCTTTCTTGGGAATGTCTGCATATCTCAGTCCTCTTCAGCTCTGTTCATTCCTGTTTCTCAAGCAGAGCCAAACAATTTCACTCCTTTGTGTTCAAAATCCTGGAGGTTAGTGAACTGATTTGCCTGCCATGTACTTCCTTTCCATAAATACATTAGTGGGTTTTTCTCCTTACCATCGATTTATTTTATTAAGTAAGTTAACTGGGATCCACACAGAGGTGACATGTCCTTTTCTGGATTGCAAACTGTACACCTAGGTTTTACTTTATCTATAAAGTTAACATTACTAATCTTGTTTGAGGTTTCTTAGTTTTCCCGTATTTATACCTTCTCATCACTCTTCCCCTTGCACAGAGGGAAGAACCATTTGCAATGTTGAAGAGTAAGTTTTTAGTCACTCTCTGAAAAGCTTAGTAAATGTGTCCTGATTTCCAAGTACTGTGTAACTGGCCCTCAAAGTGTGGTCGTTAATCTCTCCTCAGCTTACACAAATGGCCATGTATATCTAAAAAAAGGCTATAGGAGATGAGTTCAAGAATTAGTTCCTGGTTATCAGTCAGGAATCCTTATTACCTGGTCACCGTGCATAAGTTTTTTTGTTTGTTTTGTTTGAATAGATCAAGCAGTGCGTACAATTAGTACCAGAATTAGACTTCTACATTTTTTTTAACTCAAGGCTTGCAGGCTCTCTTATTTGAACCACAGATCAACTTCTGCCCCACCCTCTTTTCCTTTGGTGGTAAATAGGACAGAAATGTACCACAGGAACCAAGGACACTACACAGTATCCTCAAATCTGAGGACTGTGGTTCATAGCCAGCCTGGGCAGGAAAATCTATGAGCCTCTTATCTCCAACTAATCAGCAAAAAGGCAGAAGTGGAGCTGTGGCTGAATTCGTACAGCAGCAACCTTGAGCATAAAAAAAGTTAAGAAAAAGCTAAGAAAATAAGGCTTAAAAAAGCTAAGTGTAAAACAGATTTAGCACTAAGACAACCACAAAATATATTTTTTAAATAGTGGAAGAGAGCACAGTCTATTAAAAATGATAAAATGACCAAGAAACTGCTGGCTCACACTTGTAATTCTAGGTCATCATTCCAAGCCAGCCTGGACAGGAAAAATCATTGTGTGTGTGTGTGTGTGTGTGTGTGTGTGTGTGTGTGTGTATGTGTGTGTGTGTGTGTGTATGTGTGCGCGCGCGCCTTTCTGGGATAGGAACTACAATTTTTTTCTTGATCATTTCTGGTTTTTTGGAGGTTAATTTGAGATGAGTCTCATGATCTTGCCCATGTAATTGTAACACCTCTATATGGTATTTTCATAATAAAAAATATGTGAAAAAAAGAGTCTCATGGACTTTCCTTGCCCCCTGACAGTGAATCACAATTAGCACAATTCAGGACGCTGAGGGAGTCTGTATACTTACTTCCTACTAACCACTAAAACCAAAAAGTGAACCAAAGTGAAACTGTGGCTAAAGTTTTAGAGCATGCTATCCTTCAGCAAGATTGGAGAGGCCCTCAAAACAAATAAATATATGTGAAGAAGAAAAGAGCCAATTAGTTTTTAAAATATGTGGAGAGCTGCGGGAGCCGACCAAAGATGGCACGTTCGCATGGCACGGCCAAGCCAAAGATGGCGCTGGCTTCCGCCTTCCGCCTTCCCGATGGCGAGTGCTCTCTGTGAAAAACAACTCCTTATATGGCTATGGCTTGGCTACTGGCTTGCTTCCGTGTTTGCGACCCTATTGGTATATGCCACGTGGCACCTCGGGATTGGCCATCCAGGAGGCTTATAACCGGAGTGCGGGTGTGGGGCGAAAGAGAAGCTAATAATCAAGGTTCCTGAATAAACTGCTTTGAGAAGAACCCCGGGTCGTGTCTTCCTTGCTGGTCGAGGTGGATGGGACAAGTGGTGGCCCGTACAGGGAACTAACTCTATAAGGGATCCAGAACTCTTGGCAGTCAGGGTGGTGCACTGGTAAGTTCCCAGGTAAGTGGGAATCCGTGATTAAAGCGGGCATAATACGGGGCTCTTCTCTGTAGATAAAGAGAGAGCGGAAACCCGGGAAAAAATAAAGGCCTAAAGTGAAAGTAAAAATATAAATATAAAAAATAAAAAAGGGAGTAAAAAAAGATAAAATTTTTATAACTGAGATGGGCGCCGCGACGTCTCATCCAATTTTTCTGGCCCTGAATGAGCTCCTACGCTCAAAAGGACTAAAGTTTAAGAAGGATGTTTTACAGAGTTTCCTTGAAGAATGCAACATTGTAGCTCCTTGGTTCATAGTGTCCGGGAGCCTTACAGTAGCTTCGTGGGAAAAATTAGGGAGGGATTTGGACTTTGCCTATGAACAGGGCACATTAAAGGCAGGAGTCCGCACCATTTGGAAACTGATAAGGGGCTGCCTGGAGGACCAGCGCTGCTGTGAGGTTATAGAAAATGGACAGTCAGCACTGGAGCAGTTACAGGAGGAGAGGCCAGAGAAGGCGATCAGTGAAAAGGGAGACAGTAGACAGGGCAAAAGGGGACAACTATACCCAGATCTGCCTGAGCTAAAATTGGAAAGAGAAAGTTCCAGTGAGTTAGAGGAGGAAGAAGTGAGAACACTTATTCAACAGATGAAAAGGAGTAGTATAAAAAAGGGAAAACATAAGCTAAGCCAACCTGTGCTTAATGAGGATGTGGAAAGAACTTTTGGTCAGGCCCCTTTAGATGACGTAAAAAGAACTTCCGGTCAAGTCCCCTTAGGTCCTCCTCCATATCAACATGGAGCCAACGGGCATATGTTTGCACCGATACTTGGCGGACTGCCCGAGCAGAACTCACCTTCCCAGTTTTTCAAGATGGTAATCAACAGAGATTTCATGAGCCTCTAGAATTTAAAGCAATTAAGTCCCTGGCTGAATCTGTTCGGACATATGGGATTACAGCCTCTTTTACTGTAGCTCAAGTGGAGGCTATAAAGAGATACTGTATGACCCCTTCTGATTGGGCGAGCCTAGCACGGGCATGTTTGAGTCCAGGCCAATACTTGGATTGGAGGGCATTTATGCTGGAATTTTGTAATGAACAGGCAGCCATCAATCAAGCGAACAGACACCAGGCTTGGGATAGATATATGCTCTTAGGACAAGGCCGCTTTGCTAATGTGTGTGGTTTCCCCTTTTGTGTTTTTGATAATTAACAACACCTCTGTATGCTCAGATGATGTGTGTGCTTGTACTAATAAAACCTGTTATTATGCTACCTGCTGGAGTTCTCAGTATCTGTTAGCTATAGTTACACGCATTCCGCGTTGGGTGCCTGTGCCAGTAGATGCTTCTCAAGCTGTAACCTTGTTTAGACATAAGAGAGATTTTGGCATCACTGTGGCCATTGTAACTGCTATAGCTGTGGCTGCTGCGGGTGCGACGGCTGCCGCTGTCGCCATGTCACATACTGTGCAGACGGCTCAGACTTTAAATAACCTGTCGGCTACTACAGCCAGAGCTCTGGATTTACAACAAGTGGCCAATGCACAATTAAAAGGAGGACTGATGCTGTTAAATCAAAGGATTGATCTTGTGCAGGAACAGGTTGATATCATGTGGCAGTTGGCTCAGCTGGGATGTATTCAAAAATATGAAGGGCTTTGTATTACTGCTATTCAGTACTATAACTATACCCAGGCAGCAAATTTGTCTAAACAACTGTCAAATTATCTTTTAGGCAACTGGACGGGAGAATTCGACCAACTGATGTTGCAGCTACGATCGGCCATTGTCGCGGTAAACTCCACCCGGATGGATGATGCCCTGTTACAAGATGTTTCCTCCTGGATTTTGACAGCTGTGAATCATTTGAAGGAGTGGGCGGAAATAGGCTACCTTATTGGTATCTGACATTGGTGATCTTGATGTGCCTGTGGTACATATGCCGGATTAGGAGCTCGCAGCACAGGAGTATGGGTATGGTGGTCCAGGCCTTCACTGCCATTGAGGCCAGACAGTCCCCTCACGCATGGCTTGCCATGTTAAAGGAATAGCACAGGGTGTAAGACAAACGCACTGCACTTGGGCAAACGCACTGCACATGGGAATCACTTCCTGGCATGAGCCCAATAAGAGCATGTTGGGTTGCAAGTGGGTTGATGCCCAAGGTCCCACCTCTGCAAAAAAGGCATCGGACGGGCCTGGTTGTCACTGGGGAAGGCGGCCCTCAGGCGAAGACCAGTGCAAGGTCCTCTCATTAATGTTTTACACAGAGGCCCAACCTCTACTCTTACCTGTCGCTTAATAAAACAAAAAGGGGGAGCTGTGGAGAGTTGCTGGAGCCAACCAAAGATGGCGCGGCCGCATGGCACGGCCAAGCCAGATGGAGCTGGCTTCTGCCTTCCGCCTTCCCGATGGCGAGTGCTCTCTGTGAAAAACAACTCCTTATATGGCTATGGCTTGGCTACTGGCTTGCTTCCGTGTTTGCGACCCTAATGGTATATGCCACGTGGCACCTTGGGATTGGCCATCCAGGAGGCTTATAACCGGAGTGGGGGTGCAGGGCGAAAGAAAAGCTAATAATCAAGGTTCCTGAATAAACTGCTTTGAGAAGAATCCCTGGTTGTGTCTTCCTTGCTGGTCGAGGTGGATGCGACAAAAATATACAGTCATACCTTTAATCCATTCTGAAATCTAAAGATCACAGTTCGAAGACATCCTTTGCAGGAAAGCCCAATTAAATTCTTTTTGAGTGTGCTAGACATGGGTTTGAACTTAAGGGTTTTTGCTCAAGTTTAAAACTATTACTTCCTGTCTCATATGGTTAATTGGAGATGAGACTGATGGACTTTCCAGCTCAGGCTGGCTTCAAACTGTCCAGAACCTTCATCATAAAAGGGTGTTGGATCTTGTCAAATGTTTTTCTGCAGCTATTGAGATAACCATGTGGTTATTATCCTTGCTCCTGTTATGTGATGAATTATATTAATCAATTTGCATATATTGAAGCGGCTTTCCATCCTTGAATTGAATCCTGTTTGATCCTGATGTAAGATTTTTTGGATGAATTTTTGAAGTCGATTGGGCAAAATATCGTTGAGGATTTCTTCATCAATGTTCATCAAAGAAATGGGTCTATAGTTCTCTTTCTTTGATGAGTCCCTGCCTGGTTTTGGGATGAGGGTTATGATGGCTTCATAGAATGAATTTGGTAGTGAATTTTCTCTTTCAAATTTATTGAAGAGTTGGAGGAGTTGGAGCTCTGCTCTGAAGGCCTTGTAGAACTCCACTATAAATCCATCTGGTCCTGGGCTTTTCTTAGATGGGAGGTCTCTTAGTACAGTTTCTATTTCAATGCTGGATATGGGCCTGTTAAGATGGTTTAACTCAGCTTGACTTAGTTTCGGCATGTCAATATTTGCTAGGAAAAGGTCCATTTTTGCCAGGTTCTCAAACTTATTAGCATAAATTTTTGAGAAGTATTCCCTTATAATGTTTTGAATCTTGGTTGTTTCTGTGGTGATGTTTCCATTCTCATCTCTGATTTATTCATTTGGGTGTGTTCTCTTCTTTTTCTGAAAAGATTTGCTAATGGTCTCTTTATTTTGTTATTTTTTTCAGAGACCCAACTCTTTGTTTTGTGGATTCTTTCTATGGTTTTTTTGGATTCTAATTCATTTAATTCTGCTTTAATTTTAATTATTTCTTTCCGTCAACTGGATTGGGTTTATCTTGCTGATCTTTTTCAAGGAGGTTCAGATGTCACATTAAACTGTTAGTTTCAGAGCTCTCCAATTTGTTGATATAGGAACTCAGATTATAAACTTGCCCCTGAGTACTGTCTTTGCTGTGTCCGAGCAAAGCTGGTAATTTATGTGTTCATTTTTGTTGAATATCATGAACATTTAAATTTCCTTTCTAATCTCTTCCATGACCCACTGGTGATTCAGCAGTGTGTTGTTAAGCCTACATGTGTTACCAGACTTTCTTTGGTGGCTTTTGGTGTTGAGTTCTAATTTTATTTCCTTGTGGTCAGAGAGAATGCAAGGTATAACTTCAATGTTTCTGAATTTGGACAAGTTTGCTTTGTAACCTAAAATGTGGTCTATTGTGGAAAATGTTCCATGTGCTGCTTAGAAAAACGTGTATTCTGATGCTGTTGGGTGAAATACTCGGTAGATGTCTGTTAAATGTAGTTGTTCTCTGCAGTTGTTTAGGTCTGTGATTTCTCTGTTGAGTTTTTGCCGAGTTGATCTAGTGTGGAAAGTGGTGTGTTAAAGTCCTCAACAATTAATGTCTTTGGATCTATGTGAGATTTGAGGGAAAGTAGTGTTTCTTGGATAAATTTGGGTGCTCTTTTGCTTGGCAAATAGATAATTAGAATTGTAATATCCTCCCGAAGGAGAGATTCCTTAATTAGCATGTAGCAACCTTCTTTATCTCTTCTCACTAATTTTAATTTGAAGTCTATTTTATCTGATATTAGGATTGCAACTCCTGCCTCTTCATGAGGGCTCTTTGCTTGGTAGATTGTGTTCCAGCCTTTCATATTGAAAATGTGTTTGTTTTTATGGGCAAGATGTGACTCCTAAAGAGAGCAGATAGTAGGATCTTGCTTTTTCATCCAACTAGACAGTCTATGTCACTTAATTGGAGAGTTAAGTCCGTTAAGATTGAGAAATAGTATTGAGAGGTTTTTGGGAGTTCCTGCCATTTTATCCACCTTCTTTGGTGTTACAACAACTGGGTTCTTCCTATGATTCCTAGATTCACAGTTTGGATGCAGTTTCTTGGCCTTTATTTTGGTCTTGTTGGTTTTCTATGTGTAGCACATCTTTTAGAATCTTTTGTATGGATGGTTTGGTGGAGATATATTGTTTCAATTTTTCTTTGCTATAAAAATCTTTGTTTTTATTGACCAAGTGGCAGATGTGCCATCTTGGCATCTTGAGAGCTCAGCTGCTGTTTTCCACCAACTTGATTTTGTACCACTTCAACTTGATTCTTTGTGTATATGCCTATGTGTGTATGTCTGTGTCTGTGTAAACTTGTTATCTGGCATTGTTATCAGGTTATTTCTTAAATTGTCTGAGATTCCTGAAGTGTGTTTAGTTTGGATTAGTAGTTCAGTGAAAGCCAGTCTACCTGCAGTCCAGATCCAGTCCATCTCCTCCAACCTGGAAGACAGGCCTCACTCCTGACTAGACCATCCTGACTACCTCCACCATGGTAAAAGTAGACTGGAGTCTTGTTAGTTTCCATCTCATGCAGCTGATTTCCTGGTGAAAAATTACTTTGGATTTGTAAAAGCTAAGGCTCTTTGTGTAACGTTGATTAAGTTAAGAATTGTTAGGGTTATCGGAAAGAAAGCAATACTATACCTGTGCTAAAATTCTCATCACATCCAATGAGGTTTGTCATTTCAGAATATGTGTTGGTCAATTCTTGATAAAAAAACAGGTAAGCTCTACTTATTCTAGTTGATCTCCTTGTTGCTTTAATTGGAAATAATAAAGAGCTTTCATGGCAAAAATTGCAGTTCAAAGCCAGCCCTGGCTGAAAAATCACTAAGACTCTATCTCCCAACTAACCTGCATAGATTCAGGCTGGAAGCATGGCTCAAGACTACCATCTCTAACCAGCAATCACTGCAAATGGTACTGTAACTCAATGTGGTTGAGTGCTGACCTTGAGCAGAAGTGCTCAGGGACAGTGCACAGGCCTTGAGTTAAAACCTCCTTGAATAAAAACTAGGACAAGCCATCCCAGCAACGAGCACCTAGACTCAGCCAGTCTGGGGAACAAGGGACCATGGAGAGGAGTAAGAGATGATGTCACATCAGCAACTTTGTGCCTGCCCTTTAAAAATTAACCAGAGCTGGGAGGTCAGTAGAATAAGAAGCCTGCCCATCCAATGTCTATACCTGTCTACCTATTAACTGAACTGGAATTTATATTCTTGCCTTTGTCACCAGACTTCTCTACATAGTCGCCAGATGTCAGAAGTAGCTAGGGACATTTCTACCAACATTTTTATCCCCAAGTCCTTCCTCTTGACATTTATTTGCTCTCTAGTATTTTTTTTCCGGCCCCTCAATGCTCATGAGACTTTTCCAGACTTCAACTAAGGATTCACGCCAACAACGGACAGCTGCTGCTCACTGCCTTCTCTGGGAGAGTACCAAATTCCAGTCTTTTACCACTATTGTTGACGCCCCTTGTCAGCAGGAAGGAACCAGAGAGAATCCGCACCCTATTTCATGATTATTAAAAGACTGGAATGTATGGTCTGCTCCTGGATAGCTAGCAGACTTCACTCTCCTTGCAGCAAAGTCTCCACCCAGTACCTGCATTACCTAGGCACCTGGGGCACCTGGAAGAGGTCACATCTGCATCCGCTGAGGTCACATCTGAATTTGATGTGGCCACACGTTTCTCTGCCTATACCTTAGATAAGGCCTAGCCCAGGCCCAGAAGCCCCCTCTCTGCTCTTTTCTAGCTCTTTTCTCTCTCTTTCCTAGCTCTCTATCTCTTTCCCAGGCCTTTCTGAGCCATGTGAAGTGCCACCCTAGCCTGGTCCCAGCAGGTCTACTGAATAAACCTAGCCCTTACCTGAAAAAAAAATCCTTCGTTTTTATTTGACCTTCGGTTTTGAAGGAGAGTTGGGTACAGTATTCTTGGTTCATAATTGTTTGTCTTTAGGGCATGGCGTACATCTTTCCAGGCTCTTGTTGCTTTGATTGGCTCTGCTGAGAAATCTGAGGTGATTCTATGTGGTTTCCCTTTATAGGTGATTGCTCTTTTCTCCTTGACAGTTTTAAGGATCTTTTCCTTGGTTTGAATTGATCCTGTGTGGATTATAATGTGACGGTGGGATGTCCTATTCTGGTCTGTTCTATTTGGAGTTCTAAAAGCATCTTGTATCTGAATAGGCCTATCTCTTTGCATGTTTAGGAAGTTCTCTGCTAAGATCTTGTTAAACAAATTTCTTAGACCATTATGTTCTGTCTCTAGATGCTCCTCTATACCCATTATCCTCAGATTAGGCCTGCTGATGGTGTCTTCCAAATGTTGAATAGCTCTATCATATTTCTTGGATTTGTGTTGAATGGCTGTATGTTCTTTCTCTGTAATATCTAGGCTGTCTTAAATCCCCGAGATTCCATCTTCTGCATGGCCTAACCTACTATCAAGACTTTCTACTTTTTTAAAAATTTCTTTTCCTTCTAGTTAATCAGCTTTGATGGCTTCAAATTCCTTTTTGGGGTTTTGTTTTAGATCTTGTATGAACGTCTTTACTTCCTTAATTTGGTTCTTAGTGTTTATTCTCAAATTACTTAGTTGATGGGTTGTGGTTTCCTTGGACTCCCATTCCTTCTGTTGGGATCCATTCAGTATTCCCTTTGTGGTCTCCCTAACTTTTTTCAGCTCTCTGTTTATGGTTTCCTTTTTTTTTTTTCTTTTTTGCTTTTGAATGATTCAAATTTATTACATACATTATCTGGGAAATTCCAGTAACTTATTTACATGTAGGATTCAATTAAAAGCCAAATATAATTAGAAAGAAATATTTCAATTCTAATTATTTTATGAAGCAATAAGATTTTTTTTTTTTAGGTCCGGGAGTGGGGCCTGAACTCTGGGCCTGGGCACTGCCTCTCAGCTCTTCAGCTCAAGGCTAGCACTCTACCACTTGAGCCACAGCGCCACTTCTGGCTTTTTTCTTTTTGCTTATGTGGTGCTGAGGAATGAAACTCAGGACCTCAGGCATGCAAGGCAAACGCTCTACCACTGAGCCAACTTCCCAGCCCCAGCAATAAGATTTTTTAAAGATGACCAAAGTATATGTACATCATTACTAAAATGGAAACCAATTATACTTAATGTAAAAAAAAAAGTTTGGCTGCTTCTTTCTTTTTTTATTATTTTATTTTATTTTTTTTGAACACACTGTACAGAGGGGTTACAATTACATGGGCAGGATAATGCATACATTTCTTATCAAGCATTGCAGCCTCCTCCTTTGTATACCCTTCACATCCCTTCCCAGCCTCCCCTCCCACCACCCAATCCTCCCTGCGTCCCCCCCCACTACCCCCCCCACTCCCCACGCACCAACATTGTAAAGCTCGTTTTCTACATGACAACTTGTAATTCTAATTGTTGCAACCGGTCCACCTGTATCCTTAAACTACTTGTTTTTCCCCATCTACTCTACAAGTTATAATGACATCAAATATAGTGAAAGCAGGGGTTATACTGTGGGGGAGGGACATACAAAGCAACAAAGAGATAATCTTATAAATGCGTTAGAAACAAATGCATGAAAGAAAAAAAAACATTAAAATACATATCTAAGGATTCATTTTCCTAACATCACAATATCTGACCTTTTCCACTTGTCTCATACATATACTAGATATTGCAAATAACGGAAACCATGGGACCTACGTTTCTTTGGGCCTGGCTTACTTCACTTAATAAAATTTTTATTAATTTTTATTAAACTTAATAAAAGTTTTTCCATTTCCTAACAAATGGGGCAGTGTCATTCTTTCTGATGGAAGCATAGAATTCCATTGTGTATATATACCACATTTTCTTGATCCATTCATCTACTGAGGGGCATCTGGGCTGGTTCCATATCTTAGCTATGGTAAATAATGCTGCAATAAACATAGTTGTGCTGGGAGCTTTAGTGTGATCTTGTTTGTAAACATTTGGGTAAATGCCCAAAAGTGGGATTGCTGGGTCATAGGGGAGCTCTATGTGAAGTCTTTTGAAGGACCTCCATACTGCTTTCCAAAGTGGTTTAACAAGTTTACATTCCCACTAACAGTGAAGTAAGGTTCCCTTCTGTCCACATCCCCTCCAGCATCTGTTGTTGTTAGAGTTCTTCATTTTTGCCATTCTAACTGGAGTGAGGTGGTATCTCAATGTTGTTTTGATTTGCATTTCTTTTATGGCTAGGGAAGTTGAGCATTTCTTCATGTGTCTATTGGCCATCCTTCTTTCTTCTTCAGAGAAGTTTCTCTTTAAGTCTTTAGCCCACTTATTTATTGGGCAGTTGTTTCTTTGAGGATTTGTTGTTGGGGGATTTAATTTTTAGAGTTCCACGTATATTTTAGATATGAGACCTTTGTCCGTTGTATGGCTAATGAAGATCTTCTCCCAATCCGTGGGCTTTCTATTGATCTTGCTAGCTATGTCCTTTGCCATGCAGAAGCTCTGCAACTTCATGCAATCCCATTCGTCCAACCTTTCTTTGATTTGTTGTGTTTCTGGGTCTCTATTAAGACAATTTTGGCCTGGTCCAAGAAGACCTAGGGTTTTTCCTATTCCATTCTGTAATGTTTTCAGAGTGTCTGCTTTGACTCCGAGGTCTTTGTTCCATTTGGAGTTGATTCTGGTACAGGGTGATATATAAGGATCTAGCTTTAGTTATCTACAAGTAGTTAACCAAGTTTGCCAGCACCGTTTCCTGAAGAGGCTGTCTTTCTTCCATTCTATTTTTTAGCTCCCTTATGGAAGATTAGATGGCTATAGGTCTGTAGGTTCATTTCTGTGTTTTCAATTCTATTCCATTGGTCCTGAGGTCTGTTCTTGTGCCAGTACCAAGCTCTTTTGATTACTATGGCTTTATAGTAGAGTTTGAAATTTGGTATTGATATTCCTCCAGCAGTGTTCTTTCTGTTGAGGAGCGTTTTTGCTATTAGGGTTCTTTTATTGTCCCATATGAATTTTTGGATTGCCTCTTCTATTTCCTTGAAGAATGACGTTGGAATTTTGATAGGTATCAACTTGAATTTGTACATAGCCTTGGGAAGTACTGCCATTTCCACGATGTTGATCTATCCAATACAGGTGATGGGTTGTGGTTTCTTTGGGCTCCCATTCCTTCTGTTGGGTTCCATTCAGTATTCCCTTTGTGGTCTCCCTAACTATTTTCAGCTCTCTGTTTATGGATTCCATGAATGCCTTTAGTGATCTTTCTGTATTGTCATCCTGCTCTCTCAATTCCTGTATTACTCTTTGATTAGCTTCCTCATGTTCACGCCATTCCTGTAGTTTTCTTTAAGTGTTCTCTGCCTGCTCACGCCATTCCTGACTTTCGCTTTGACTGATATCAGCCTGCTCATGCCATTCCTTCATTTATCTTTGAGAGTTCTCAAGCAGCTCACGCAATTCCTATATGATTCTTTGAGTAGATTCCTCTGGCTCATGATATTCCTGTATTGACCTTTGGTTTGCCTCCTCTCTCTCCCTATCACGCTCATACAAAGTCCTTTACAGGTTTTCAATCTTTTCATTTGCTATGTTTACCAGTAGTGTTTGTAGAGCTTTTGGGGAAGTCTCTACTGGATTATTCATTATCTGTCCTGTTCCCAGATTATCATGAGTGGGAGATCAGATACCTGGACTTGCCATTTTTCTTGTATTTTTCCTACTTGCTCTGCCCATGAGGGATGAAAGTAAGACCTGTTTTGTGCTAGAACACTATCTTAAGGAAAGCATCAACCAAAGTCTATAGTTGCACAGTCAAAATCCGCAGATACATATTAGTTCAACAGATATACCTATTCAACATCAAAGAACTATGTATTAATGGGCTTTGAACTGCAAATAAGAATTTAGCAAACCAGAAATTATTAGGTTTAGGGAGAGATGTTGGCTAAAATAGGAATAGAGGGATGTGGAAAGGCAGAGGGAGAGTTAACTAAGTCCTAAACTCAAAGCGGGAAAGTGGTTGGATAGAATGATAGTAGAGAGAGAGAGAAAAAAAGAAGAAAGACAAAAAAGAGAGACAAGAAAAAATAGAAAAGCAAATATTAAAAAATAAAAAGTTGAACACTTAAATATACGCAAATTTAAAACTGTAATATTCAGAGAAGAACGTGGATAGAATAAGAGAAGGGTAAGTATATAAAGGAGATGTGAAAAACTTAAATATAAAAATGCTTAAAATATTACATAGGAATAAAGAGGTTGTACTGCTATTAAAGAATTAAAGTCTAAGGGGTTTTGAATTGACTAATAAATTTCTGGATTAAGTGTGTACACAATGGGGGATAAGGTCTAATAATCGACTCCAGGTATATCTGAGGATGAGCAAAACAGCAATTTAGTTATGCAATTTAGTTACAAAAGAGAAGAAAAGGTGAAAAGAATGAGGAGTGAAATAAAAGGTTCAAAATGTCAGTAGAGATAAACAAAAAAAAATTTAAAAAAAGAAAAAAAGCTCACACACATATACTCCTAAAATAAAAATTATAAGAGGAAGAAAAAATAGTTAATAGTAATCAATGTTTTTGAAAAGTTAGAAAATAAATATTAAAAAAAATTTTAGAAAAAAATTTTATAAAATGTACTGCTTTGCATGTCCCTCCCCCACAGTATAACCCCTGCTTTCACTATATTTGATGTCAGTATAACTTGTGGAGGAGAAGGGGAAAAACCAGTTGTTTAAGGATACAGGTGGACCTGTTGCAACAATGAGAAGTACAAGTTGTCATGTCCAACACGAGCTTTACAACGTCAGTGCGGGGGGGAGGGGGGGAAGGGGGGGAAGGAGAAGGATTGGGATTGGGGGGGAGGGGGGAGGCTGGGAAGGGATGTGAAGGGTAAACCAAAGGAGGAGGCTGCAATGCTTGGTAAGAAATGTACGCATTATCCTGCCCATGTAATTGGAACCCTTCTATACAGTATGTTCACAAATAAAATTAAATTAAATTAAAAAGAAAAAAGGTACAAAAAAAGATTTCTTTGATTTTTTGGGGGGATGGGAAGATCCTGTATCTCTCTTGTGTCCATAAACCAGTCTCTTGTTGGTCTTTGTGTTGTTTGAATTTTCTGTGCCTTGGTTGATTTCTTAAGTCAGTTTGTTTGAGCAGGCAGAAAAATGCTCTGCTTTACCCAGGATTTTGTGATTGTCCTCCCAGGCTAGTTCAATGGGAAGGAGATCTGATTTGAGTATCACAAAAGAGGGAGATGGCTGTTTCTTCTAGTTTGGAGATGTTGTGATGAGGCTAGGTTCTGGGTGATTAATAATTTTAATGTTACCATTGTGCATGCAGCCATACCAAAATTTTGAACAAATAAAGAAACAACAACAACAAAACATATCAGGTAGTTTGACTATGTGCTTATAACTAATTATTGAATAGCTTTTTTAAGCATTCCAAATTCTTAAGCATTATGAATTAAATTACTCTCTCTCCGTAACTACACACAAATATTTAAGAGTTGGAACACAATTTTTTCAAGTAATATACTATAAATGTTACCATAATATCATGTGTATATCTAAAATTCCCTTGAAAATAAAAAATATACTTTCTATTGAAATATTATTTATTTTATTCTAGGAAACTTTAAGAAAAATAGACTGTATCATTCAAATGAAAAAGGTTAAAAATAGAAGCAAAAAATTTTAGAGGTTAGAGGAAGTCTGTCTTCAGAAAAAAATATATATATACATACATATATTATATGTTACGTGTGGAAAGACATACAATTTTAGAGATTATTTGTCATCGGAAATATGTACATATATCTAAGTTCATGTGTAGAACAATGTACATTATAGTGAAATAAAAATCTTTTTTGTTAATTTTTATTTTTTTATTGTGAAAATACTGTACAAAGGGGTTACAATTACATGGCCAAGATAATGAGTACATTTCTTATCAAGCATTGTAGCCTCCTCCTTTGTTTCCCCTTCCCGTCCCTTCCCATCCACCTCCCGCCCCCCTACTCAGTCCTCCCCACTACCCCCCCACCCGCACCAAAGTTGTAAAGTTCATTTTTCAACATAATGATTTGTACATCTCATTGTTGCAATGGGTCCACCTGTATCCCTATTTAAACGATTTGTTTTTCCACTTCCTCTCCACAAATTATACTGACATCAAATACAGTGAAAGCAGGGATTATACTGTGGGAGAGCGACATACAAAGCAACAGAGAAATAATCTTATAAGTGTGTTAGAAAAAGTCGCATGGATGAAAAAACGTTTGAATACATATCTTAGGGATCATTAGCATGGGAGGTTTTTCCACTTTATTTACCATAGCTAAGATATGGAAACAACCCAGATTCCCCTCAGTAGATGAATGGATCAAGAAAATGTGGTATATCTACACAATGGAATTTTATGCCTCCATCAGAAAGAATGACATTGCCTCATTTCTTAGGAAATGGAAAGACTTGGAAAAAATTATATTAAGTAAAGTAAGCCAGGTCCAAAGAAACATAGGTCCCATGGTTTCCCGTATTTGCAATAACTAGTATACATCTGAGACAAGCAGAAACGGTCAGATAAGTTGATGTTAGGTGAAATTAACCCCAAGATAAGTATCCAAATGATTATTTTATTTAATGCGATTGTTTCTAACATATTTATCAGATGATTTCTTTGTTACTTTGTTTGTCCCTCCCCCACGGTATAACCCCTGCTTTCACTGTATTTGATGTCAGTATAATTTGTATAGGGGAATGGGAAAACAAATCGTTTAAATAGGATACAGGTAGGCCCATTACAACAATGAGATGTACAAGTCATTATGGAGAAATACAAACTTTACAGCTTTGGCGGGGCTGGGGGTGCTGAGAGATGGCAAGGGATGGGAAGGGGAAACAAAGGAAGAGGAAACAATCCTTGATAAAGAATGTACTCATTATCTTGCCCACTTAATTGTAACCCCGTTATACGGTTTTTTCGCAATAAAAGTAAGTAAGTAAGTAAATGAATAAATAAATAAAGCAATGCTATAGTCTGGATCTTAAGTGTCCACATAACACCTATGTTTGAAAGATTCAGCCCTTAGCTTCTCAGAGATGGTGCAAATGAGAATGTAAGGCCTAGTGGGAGGTCTTCTGGTTATTTAGGGTGTGTCTTGGAGATCTTCTGGTTATCTAGGTGGTATCCTTGAAGTAAGAAATAGAACCTCAGATTTTTCTTGACCATGAATAGTTTTCCTACACCATACACCCATCAAGTCATCCCCAACCTCCACATACAAGTCCTTAACACAATAGGTCTGCCTGATTATGGATTGGTACCTCAAAATTTTTGAGCCAAAATAAGCCTTTCTTTTTCTGGTGTCTATCTCAAATATTTATTATAGCAACCAATAATTAAGTAACTCAAGCACAATTGTAGAGAAGTCCGCAAAATATTTTCAAAATCTTGTATTCATGACATCTCTACTAAAGACAGATTACTGTCTGGTGTGTATATATTTATAACTTACCTATGCCTCAATGGAGCACCTTGAGCACACACCCACTTTGCAGATTGGTGACTAGCACACTGAGTGAACATGGCATTTGATTACTTTCTCAGCCACTGCTTAGCTATATTTCAGGAAGCTTTGCAGAGTGAAAAGCAGATTGCAGGGGGAGAAGCAGACAAAAAGATGATAACCAGAACCAAAGCTCCAATAAAATAAAAACTACCACTGGACACTGGTGGCTCAGATCTGTATTCCTAGCTACTCAGGAGTCTGAGATCTTGAGGATCGTGGTTCAAAACCAGCCCAGGCAGGAAACTCTGTGAGACTCTTATCTCCAATAAAAACCACCAGAAAACCGGAAGTGGTGCTGCAGTTCAAGTGGTAGAGTGCTAGCCTTGAGCTGAAGAGCTGAAGGATATTGCCCAGGCCCAGAGTTCAAGCCCCAACACCGACCAAAACAAAACAAAACAAAACAAAACAAAAAACCCTACGTTTGCTCACTACCCAGCAGGCTCACCACAAATGGGTGCCTACATTTTCAGAATAAAAAATGGGAGATGCTTATAATTCAAATGTTAAACAGAAAATAACAAAAAAATCTTGAGAATTGAAAGCAGGCCCCTCATGGAAAAGAATGAAATAGAAAAGTTAGAATATAAGCACTATCTGAGTTAACATAAAGCTTCTTGCTTTTTAAGACTTTTTAACCTTGTTGGCACAATCTATAGTCTATATTCCGTAAGTAGTTTTGCTTATAATCATTTATATAAAAGATATTAAAGGTAAACAAGAACACTCTAGGACTCGAGTAAGAAGCAGCTAGATGGAGAACAGGAAAGGTGAATGTGATAGAGATGAAGATGATTGAAATGCATTATATAAAGTGTGAGAGTGGCCATAAAAAGAGAAGGGAAGAGTGATCAAATTCTGTTTTTATAATACACTTTGTATGCATGGAAGCATCAGTTAAAATCCCTTTGTATAATTAATGTACAATATTAACTTGTGTTTTTCCAAAGCTATCCCAAATAAGAAGTTAAGTGTATCAGAGCAGTTGTTGGCAATATCTTGGTATCTTCTCCTATATAACACCTCATATCCCAACTCGAAAGGAACCCAGTAAGGCATAATCTACTTCTGTAGAAGAATGTGCTACTGACAGGAAGCCAAACAAGCATGTTGAACAGGCAGTCTACCATTGGCTCTCACTCATCACAATTTCGGGATCATAAACTTTCTTGCTCAGACAAACTTTCAAACTAGACAAAACCAATACATCTGGGCAAAGTTTGTCAGAAAAACAATCTTAACTTCTTGTAAGATAACAGCTATCCTTTAAAAGGCAGTTCATATGTCAAGTACTTTGGCAGAAAAGATTCTAACTCCTACAGTTCTGCCTTCTTTTATCTGTTCTTCAAACCTGGTCAGCTTTAATAGACTTTCCCATTCAGCAGTATACAAAGGGAAAATATTTAAGAAATGGGTGTTGTTTCCTGTATGAATGAGGGCAGTTTACAAAACAAACACAGGCATTGCTATGAAAACGAATACTAGAGGCAAATATGGATTGCAGCATTCCTTTGTCTTCAAAAATATTGATAAACAAGCTAGGAAATTGTTTACTTTTTGCCAGCCTTCAATATTTGTAAGGCCTTTGTGCAGCATTGGTTTCTAATCACCACGGAGACAATTCCCTTTCCAGCTAACATACCTAGAGCTAGCCTTTCCATGACATCCTACTAGTGGCATTCAGTTGTTTTGTTATTGCCTTGATGGTGTATAATTATCAAGGCTCTGCTGATAAATCGAATCCAATCTACATAAGTCTAACCCAATCTACATTTTATAGGTATTACCAGTTTAAAGCTGGAAATAAAATAGCTGGTCTTGGTGAGGAACACTTTGGAAGACTCCAATAACATCTACATAAATATGAGGGTTGGAAGACCTTCTGGGGATGAGATCTTTCTTCTTACGTGGTTAGCATTTTCTCAACCTGACCAGTCCAAACAGCTTGAGCGAAATGGGTGTATGTTGAAACAAAGTGCAGTTTCCAACCCAGTTGGCCAGTAAGTTCTTCAACACTGGTCCTCTGCAATACCAGGCACCTTTCTAGGACTTAAATAATAAAGTTGTTTTTAGATTCTATTTTGTCCTTTGATGATCAAACCTTGCTCATAAAAGTTGGTGGATTTGAGCTGACCGGTAAGTATTGGACCTGGCTCAACTGAGATGTGGTTCCCACCTTTTCAATTACCCTGGAAGATCCAGGGAGTTTATCTTTATAAAAAGGAAAGTTCTTACATGTCCAGGATGATCTTTTCTGGCTCTTTAAGTTCTGACAGTCATGCTTGATAAGGTCTGACATCATCCCTCCCATTGAATATTTTGTTGGTTTTACACAATTGCTTAGATGGTAAATCATGCCCCCCTCCACCCACATTCCTCACCCAAGGCTGTTTGAAACATTTTTTTTCAGTAGTGGGGCCTGAAGTCTGGGCCTGGGCACTATCCCTCAGCCCTTCAGCTCAAGATTAGTGCCCTACCACTTGAGCCACTACACCATTTCCGGCTTTTTCTGTTTATGTGGTGCTGAGAAATCGAACCTAGTGCCTCATGGATGCACAGCTAACACTCTACCACTGAGCTACCTTCCCAGCCTTTGAAACAATCTTGACTGGCTTAATATATAACTATTCCCAAAACATGTACTCATCATTCCTGTTTCCTCTATTTGCTGGTCTTCAAAACCTTCAAACATAAATAACATACTTTTCAATAAAATATCCAGGAAAAAGTAATCCTATATGAAGTTTTTTATACAGTAGTCATAAAAAGAACTTTTTAGACTTGGAACATTGTAAATAACAACTTCAAGAGCCTTTCGCTACTCAGTTAATTAGTGAATGCCTGTAACAGATCCTTCTGAATATATTTACACAGAGACAGGCATCTAGAGGATTTAGTATACCAAATGCACATAAAAATTAGAGCACAAAAATAAAAATCAGGCTTAACAAATATTTTCATATCTTTCCCCACATTCTCCCAAAAAGACAGCAATATTATGTATGTCTTATGGAACCTTCTTAGCTCCAATTTTCCTGGGCTTCCTAGGTTTAGAATTTAGAACTGTGTTTCTTGTTTACTGCTTTTCTCAATTCCCTTATTAGAGATTTTTTCAGAGCTGACTCTGTCTCCAACTTTTCATTCTTCCCAGCTGGACAAATGAAGCGGCACATCAAGACTCTTAGAGACAAAGAATTGAAGAGTCTGAATCTAAGACTCTTCTCTCATACACAGTCCCTTCAAGCAAAACCACCAAAGCAGTATTTATAGTTTCATATTTTTTCTACTAAGGCCAATGCATGAGATTGCTTGCTTCTGAGGGTACCTGTTTGGGCTACTTCCTGATGTTGTGGATTAACTTTACATCTCAGGTCCATTTTCAGCTACAAAGTATGGCAGGTTTAGCCCATCCAGGAGTTTGGCTCAACAGGGCAGCTGGATGTGTCTCTTCTGGTGGGATTCATAGAGTCCCTCATGAATGGCATGGAAGATCTGTGTTGGAAATACCGAGGGAAATTAAGGTATCCTACCAACACCAATTCAGCCAGGCAACATTTACTCCTGCAGAAGGCATCCTGTCTGTCGCATCTCCAAGTTAAATAAGCACACCAGTGCCTCCCACGAATTTGAAATTTGGGATCGTCTTTCATGGTGGCTCAAAATTTTGACCCCATTCACACTAGTCAAAAGCATTAATAATCAGCCAAATCAAGAACACCTGGCCATAGTAAAAGAAAAATAACCAACTTTTACCCAGCTGGTGTTCTACCACTAGTGCCATGCCCTCTAGCCTCTAGCACTTCTCCAAAATAGCATTGGTAAAGTTGTGAATACCTTTACAAAGGCAGTGCTCATATCAGTCAACCACTTCATGATTTACCTTCTACAATTCTCCCATGTGATTTTACTTTCTTTTCTTCCAACCTAGTAAGCACTGACTTTCCTATCCAGCAGTATCCAATAGGATATTTTCGTTAAAAAAATGTTTGGTTAAGTTTTTGAGTCACTGAACAAAACTTATACAAGCGATAATGCACCCATCCACACATTACTCTGAAAACAATTACTAAAGAGGTAAATATTGACATAATGACTCATTTTTAAAATGCTTGTTCAATCATCAACCTAGTAACGAGATCTGCCATGACACATAGACACAGAACCTTTTTTTAAAGTGACTCTGGGTTGGTCTTGGGTTTGATCTCATGCTCTGGGCATTGTCACAGAGCATTTTTGCTCAAGGCTACCACATTAGCCACAACTCCAGAAGTATCTTTTTGCAGGTTAATTGGAAATAAAAGTCTCCTCTTTCCTGCTTGCGTTGCCTTCAAACACAAATCCTCAGAACTCAGCCAACTGAACATCTAGGATTACACTCAACTTCATCTCAGTTTTTAGGTTACTTGTTTGCCAGTATTCAATCCTTGTAAGTCTTTCTGTAGCATTGGCTTCCAACCACGACACAGATTCCCTTTCAATTATATTTATTCTCTTTTGTATTACGTTTATTGTAAAATACTGCAGAGGAGTTAGTGACATGAGCAAGGTAAAGCGTACATTTCCTATCAAGCATTGTTACCTCCTCCTTTGTTTTCCCCCTACCATCCCTAACCTCCCAGCTCCACAACTACACTATACAGACCCCACCACCCCCTCCTAAATTGTGAAGTTTGTATTTCAACAGTGTCTTGTGCATCTCATTGTTACAATAGGTCAACCCATATCCCTATTTAAGCATTTTGTTTTTCCCCTCTTTTCCTCCCCAAATTAGAGAAGTGTATATACAAGATGCAGGGCACCAACATCAAACACAATGGAAACAGAGGTAATACCGTGGTGGTGGTGATGGGGAATACAAGGAAACAAAAATCACAAGGAACATTATAAATATGTTAGAAACAATAGCAAGAATGAAAAAACCACTCATTTCCATATCTTGGGGTTCATTTCTCACACCATCATCTTATCTGACCTAATTTTTTCTATTCAATCCTCCCAGTGATTCCTAGTTAGTTTTCCATGGTGGCATTTCCAACTAACAAACCCTGATGATAAATAAAAGCACTAATGGGCATAATTCGATTGTGGAGATCATAGATTGTGGAGATCAACAGAATAAAAGTAATTTGAGCTGCTGTTTCTGGTTTCTAGTTTTCAGCTCTTTGGGAAATTTTCAGGGGCCCTTAAATAACATAGTTGTAAATATGAAGTTTGAATGAGCACCTAACTCTGAAGTCTCTCCTTACTTAATTTATGTGTTTGAGAATGGTCAGGTGCGGGTTAGCCAATTGACACAAAGCACAGATTCCATTCCAGTTGGCCAGTAACCTTTCCAATAGTGGTCTTCTGAATTACCACCAGACATTTCCCCTTGCTATTGGTACTTATTGCTCATCTCAAAGGGTTGGCCTTTACTACATCCAGGTAAATTTCCCAGAAATGTCAAATTTTCCCCAGGTATAGTTGACCTTGAAAGAATGGAGCTGGTCAGTTTCAGGGTTTTTGAAATAGACTCTTTCTTTTGATAAGAGCAACAGTGTATTCTAAGTTGTCTCATATCATATTTTGCTGACCTATCATGAATTTCATGCCCATCGGTTTGAGCCCCATGACAGCACAAAGAGGACCTTTTGTGTGGCCTCCCTACCACACAGTCATAGCAGTACTCAGTATGTGGACAGAATCACCACAATATTTACCTCGCTTATCCAGTAACAATTTCAATCTGGCTAGACTGAAAATTGGAAGTCATACAGAGTGTCTGCTCCATGACTGAATTTGCAATCATATTGTAGCATTAACTAGAGGGTCCATTGAGGCCCTGGAAATAAGCAAGGTCACATTAAGGGCATTAAGACTGTTTGGAGTTCCCTACGCAGGATGTTATCACAAGTCAATACCTGACAAACATTAGACATTTATCTGGGCATTATGAAACTGAATGATGATTTTGACCAATTTGATCACTAACACCCTCCTTATTAGAAGGCAATCCCTCTCCCACTAGAAGGGGAACTTGCATTCCTGCTAGATAGAAATCTACCAAACTCCTTCCTTCTTGGTAGGAAACCCTCTGTTTCTCTTGGTAGGAAACCCTTTATGTGTAGCTTGCCTTTTTTTCTTTTTTGGTCAGTCTTGGGACTGAACTCTGGGCCTAGACACTGTTCCTCTGCTCTTCAGCTCAAGGATAGCACTCTACCACTTGAGCCACAGCACTGCTTCTGGCTTTTTCTGCTTATGTGTTGCTGAGGAATCGAACCCAGAGGCTCAAGCATGCAAGGCAAACACTCTACCGCTGAGCCACTTTCTCAGCCCTTTATCTGAGTTTTTAGTTCACTCACTTGCCAATGTGGAATTCTTCTAAGGCCTTTTTGCAGCTTTGCCTCCAATCACCACACAAACTCTACCCTTTACAGATAAGGTTTCTAGAATTAATTTTCCAATGCCATCCGACTAGAGCATTTAATTTATGGGTTTAAAAAATCTTTTAGTATAATTAACAAATCTCTGTTGATCTTGTTCTACTCTACATTTTATTTTGGCCAGTCCTGTTGCTCCCTGAGCTTATTTTGCTCAAAGCTAGCACTCTACCAGTTGAGACCCAGTGCCACTTCCAGCCTTTTCTGTTTATGTGGTGCTGAGGAATAAAACCCAGGGCTTCATGCATGCTAGGCAAACAATTTAAACTAAGCCATATTCCTAGCCTCCAAACTACATTTTATTTATACTAATTATACTAATTTATTTATACTAATTATACTGATTCATATGCTGCTATCTGGGGCCTGGCTTGAATTTTTGGAAACTTTTGGGGGAGGATCCTGAATAGTACCTATGTAAATATGAAATATGAATGAACCTCTAGGGAAGGGGTCTCTCCTAACTAGTATAAAATGTTTGAGAATGGACAGGTGGATGAAATGCTAGGATGTAAGTGATGGTAAATTGAACCAAAACACAGGTTCTACTCTAGTTGGCCAGGAAGGTCTCCAGCACTGGTGCTCCACAATACCATCAGATATTTTCCCTGGGAAGTGGACCACTTGTTTTTCTGGTCTCTGTGCCACACAATCTTAACAGTAATGGTGGGCAGAATATTTAATCCATTTCTCACAAGCATTAATTTTTGTTAGTCCTAGGACTTGAACTCTGGGCCTGGGAGCTGTCCTTGAGCACTTCAGCTCAAAGTGAAACCCCTACTACTTCAGCCACAGCGCCACTTCCAGTTTTCTGGCGGTCAATTGGAGGTAAGAGTCTCAAGGACTATTCTGCCTGGCTGACTTTGAACCCCAATCTTCAGATCATGAGTAGCTAGGAATTCAGGTGCAAGCCACTGGCTCCCGACTTTGGACTTGAATTGCAAGTCTACCCAGAGAGTCTGCTTCTGAAACTGAGGTTGCAATGTCATATATCCTTGGATCAGCTAGAGGATCAATCCAGGCTTCAGAGTCAAAGTGGGCAGCTAAACGAGTTTAGTGAGTAGAACTTTTTTGAGTTCCCCTTTCAGGATATAAGATTTAAAAACACACACATGCAAGAACGTATGCATAACAAGTTTTCGTTTGGACAAGTGCACATTATGGAGCTCAATAATGAATATCATCCATTAAATAATAAATAGTGTTCTCAGACCTTTTTGACCATTCTCCCAATGGATTAACAGAATCCTGTCCTTGGATCATTTTTCTTGGGTTCTTTTTTTTTTTTTTTTTTTGGTCTGGTCATGGGGCCTGAACTCTGGGCCTGGGCACTGTTCCTCAGCTCTTCAGCTCAAGGCTAACACTCTACCATGAGCCACAGCGCCACTTCCGGCTTTTTTTTCTTATGTGGTGCTGAGGAATCGAACCCAGGGCCTCGAGCATGCAAGGCAAGTGCTCTACCACTGAGCCATCTTCTCAGCCCTTTTCTTGGGTTCTTTAGGCCTAGAGTTCTTATCCCCCATTTTAGCAAGTCTCTTGTGATTTTCTGACGCACTTAATCCTCCCTATTGTACGTTTCTTGTGCACCCCTCTCATACTCAACTCTCCCCATACTGGAGATTTCTAAAAAATGGCTTCCTCCAGCTCCCAATTTTTTATTCTTGGGTCAGAGAATGAAAACACAAATCAAGACTCATGTTCTATTTGTGCTTAAGGCTCACTCAGCCCATGAAAATCCCAAACAACAAGCTAATATGCTCCAGTCCAATTTTTCCTCTCATAGCCAATGCATGAGGTTGCTTGTTATTTGTGTTCTTCCTTGGGCCCTTGCCTGACATTGCTGATACGCTTTCCATCATTAACCATAATGGATGGTGTTTAACCCAACCTTGAGCTACTTCAACAAGGCAAAATGAGTTTCCTACTGAGGGGCTCCCCGCATTCCCCTTGCATGACAACTCCCCAAATTGTTCGACTACTCTCACAGTGTAATCCAATATCCCAAGAAAGATCACCAACTTGAAAGGAACTTAGCACGGCAAAGTTTAGTTCTGTTCAAGGGCTTGTTATTGACAGGAAGCCAATTAAACAACCACTCTTAGTAGTAATTCTGCCCAGGTTTTACCCATATTGAGTTACTAATTCTGGTATTGATCATAAGTTGTGTTCACAAACTTGCTCAATTGTCTCTTTTGTAGTTCAGCTGGCCAGTTTGAAAGGGGTCAACAGTTTCAGAGCACTCCACTAAACCAGGACAACCAGACCAGAAATTGCTAGAAAATTCTTGTTCAGCAGGTGCACTGTGGATTAAACTATGCCTTAAGTCCCTAGAACGATTTTAGTTACAGGATAAACTTTACTTAAAATAGCTTTTTGTAAGATGATGGCTACCCTTAGTTAATGCTTTCCCTCAAGCAATCACATTCAGAGAAAAAAGATTCTCCTACACAGTCCATTTTCAGACAGAATTTATTACCAGCAGCTCCCTCTTTGGAATGGAGGCTTACGAGCTTCCAGGTAAAAACAACTTATTCATATATTGCCTTGACTCCATTAGGCAAATTCACCTCGCAAGTGGTTATGAAACCAACAGCTATGTGTGGCTGCTTCATCACAAAAAACCGGTCTTGTACCTCTGCTCCTACTGCTAATAGAAAGAGGAAAGTCTGCTCTCTCTGGAGGCACGCAGCTGGAGGACACATATTGAACCCTGAGCACAGATTGGGCTGCAGCATTTTCAGAGCCATAGATGAATCAGTCAGATCCCAGCTTCTTGGCTGACCACAAGGCACAATTCTGATGCCACATTTCTGAGGCAAAGCAGTTCTAAGCTGCTAAGACACTATGGTAGGAAGAGGCCTGAGGGAGAATTCTTAGTGGGAAGGAGAAGGTGAAAGTTTGGATTTAGATTTTAGAAAATGCAAGCCACTTTCTGAATTCTTGATGTAGCGAGCAGATCAACATGTTTTCTAGCCCTCTAGTTGCAGAGGATGAGAACAGTGCCCACAACTTACACTCAATCCCTCCTGCTTGGCAGTCTTCAATTCGCTCTTACAGGAGTTAAGCAGTTTCTAAGACAGAAAAAGGTCAGTAAACCTGATCTAGCTGGTGAGGAAAGCATATCTTTCGGCTTTAGAATAGATAAAATTATATGTCAGAACAAGAGGAAGAAAAGAAATCACATTCTACAGAATTTAACTTCTTAAACATACTAGCCTCTGCATTAAGTTTTCATTGTTAGATTTATAGAAGAAAAAAAAGAAATGCTGATAATTTCTGGACCCTTTGCTACCCTAGTACTGGGTTCTTGTTGTTTTCGTTTTGTTTTGTTTTCCTAATTGTTTTTAATGTTATTTTTTGTGCCTCCTCTTTGTTTCCCCTTCCCATCCTTTCCCATCTGCCTCCATCTCCCACCTTTCCTCCTCGCCCCTCCTGCTGTGCCAAAATTGTAAAGTCCTTTTTTCGACATAACATCTTGTACATCTCATTGCTAATTCTTTTAGAGATTGTAATAAGAAGACTTGAGCCAATGCAGACATTAGCTTGGTTCAAATTAATTTGAAACCACACCATCTAAGTTATCAAATTCTAAATCTAGTCTCAAACCTGAAGACCAAGGCTTCCCTCCAACCAACATCTTCAGAATAGCAGTATTGTCTATGTCTGGCCTTTGTTTTCTTTAAAGAATTCGAGAGCAGAAAAGTTTTTAAAGCCCGTCTCCTTCAAACAGAAAACAGAGCAGTGCAACAGACTCCTCATCAAAGTGAAAACAGAGCAGTGAAACAGAGGAAAAGAGGAACAAGAGCTGGTTGGAAGGGGCCTACATCCCTCAGGTACATGTAGAGCCCTTTGTCTCTGCTCCTTAGGGCGTGTTCCTGGATTGACTGGTCAATGGGTGGGCTTGTGCTACATGGAGTTTCATATTTGGTTTCCCAGTCTCAAAGCATAAGGATGGAATTTTCCTTATTGGATGCCCCATCTCAGAGCACAAGTGCGGAAAACACTTTTGATTGGATGGGAAGTAGAGGGACACTCCCCAGACCATAGTCAGAAACAGTGCATGTGTTAGCTCTTAAAGCTTGATGGGAGCAAGGTGTGTATTTTTTGCTGTGTCATTCAGCCACGCCTGGTTGGAACCTGTTCTAACCATCATCTTTTATCCATAACTACCTAGCTGAAGTGATTTAACTCCCTCTGAGTGGCACATCTCCACTTGTCACTCACAGGGCACTGTACCTTGTGGTGTCCCATGAAACACTATGATGACAAAGAGATTGGCTGTCTACATTGCTGTTTTGAAGCAGCAAAGCCCTCTGACTTAAAATTGCACACTTACTTTGAATGCAATTTGATTTCTATTTGCAGAAGGCAAATTCAGTTCTGGTTTGAGCCAACATAGTAAGATACCTTTAGCAAATCTAGGGCAGAGAAATAAATGGACTGTATTTCTAAAGTCCGTTGAAGTAGGAGCCACCATTCACAGAGTGCATGTATTATCTTCATAGTCCTATATTTTGATGTGGGAAGTAATTTCTCCAGAAGGTACATTCTGAGCTGCATTCAGGCAAAAGATCATATTTGTGCATATGAAAGCATATACCTAGGAGTCTAAACTGCAGATGACGCAAGCTCTTAGTAGCAGAACAATATGTTCAATATATAACTGGTAATGACATTTTGATGAACAAATGAAAGAAAAATGATAAAAGGAGTGATATCGATCAAGGTCTTTCTATTGATTCAGAAAAGAAGAGTGGATATTATGGTAGGCACCTGAGATGTTTTGCTATGTATATCGAGGGCTCTAGACCTAATATGTAATATTTTACTATTTTTCATAGGGAATAGACGATGCATTTTATTTGCAATCAGAAACTACTTTCAAGTATAAGAAAAAGAG
Organism: Dipodomys spectabilis; assembly: GCF_019054845.1. Lineage (NCBI taxonomy): Eukaryota > Metazoa > Chordata > Mammalia > Rodentia > Heteromyidae > Dipodomys > Dipodomys spectabilis. The sequence continues at coordinate 684,906 of NW_024870930.1, read as the reverse complement.
GAAGGTACCTTATATGTTACATATGTTATAATATATTGAAAATGTGTATTATAACATCCAAATTACAGCAAATTTACAATGTATTTTGACAAAAGGTGTTTTTTTTTTCCTTGAGCCAACTCCCATTACATTAAAAAACAATCTCACCGCACTCTATGGAGGGAAGCCAGGAGGAGGGATGAGTGGGAAACAGAACAACATACAACCAAGAGGCCCATCAGCTGCACTGCTCATAGAAGGAAAAGAACTAAGCAATCCAAAAACACTGATAGGAAGGGAGGAATAAGAGTGAAAGAAGGAATAGCCTTCTTCTTACGCATAAGGCAAGAAACGTAAACATAACCTGATGTGGAATAATAATTTGTATTGTCAAAGCTCATAGAATTCACAAACTTTATTGACCATGAAAATGATAATTTTCCTTGTGTAGTTTAAAACATTTTTATGACTTTAACTAATTATCATGCTTCCACAATACTGTGAAGTATATGAGTAAAATGTAATTACTTATCTCAATTAAAAAAAAAAAAAACAGTGGGAGAAAGGTTGATTTAAGAAGGATGGGTGATAATATTGTCAGCCCCCTTGTATTCATAGGCTGTTTTGTAGAATGGGAACTTGTTTATGCAACAGCTTAAAGATAATAAAAATAAAAACATGTTTAAACAAATGGCCTTACACACTTAAGTAAGATATAATTTTGAACTCAGGTTTCGTGAATGCTGGCAATTTTGTTTTCCCAGCCTGTGGTTGTTTTTTTTTTTTTTTTCCTTTTTATCCATATTTGTGTTCAAACACAAACAACTTAGAATTTATTATCTTTTATAAACACTGTATTAGCATTAGCTAGATAAATAAGTGGATTTCATTTTGATATATCCACATTGGCATACAATGTACCTTGATTATACTAACCCCTTCATCATTCTCATTCTCCTCTCCCAGGTTTTATTATCTTAATCATTTTAAGAATACTGCATAGTTGTAGTAAGTAAATGTACAATATTGTACAAGTTCAAGGTCCACACTATTTTCATCTTCCATGATGCAAATTCTATATTCATTAAAACAATTTTCCACTCTCCTCTGCTTCAAGATATGCATCAAGTTCGATTTTGCTTCCTGTTTTTATCAATTTTACTGTTCTGTGTAAATGATATAAGTAGAATCATGTAATATTTGATCTTTTTATGACTAGCTTATTTCACTTAGCAGAGTGTCCCAAAGATTAATCCATAATGTATCATCTGTCACAACATAAATTCTTTTTGGGACACTGTTGATTAAATCCTTTGGTGCATTCTTATTTGTGTTTCCCTGCAATGAATAACCCTTCTCTGATGTCAGTTTCCTGTATGGCTTCTGGTCCTCTAACTATTAACCATCATATTGATTTACACTTCTGTTATTGTAACAGTGAACTAAAGCTACATAATTATGCTCTGGTCACCAATCTACTTCCACTTTTGGATCTCTCTCCTTCAGCTTTTAGTAAAGGCCTTGGGGAATATCCACAAATTATTAGGTACTTAAAAACCTGTAGAACGTTACAGCCCTAAAATTTAGTTAGTTCTAATGGGAAATATGTGACTTTCAATTACATTTTTTTCCTTTTTGTAAGTTTTTGATTGTAAGAATACAGAGGAGTTACAGTTACATAAGCAAGGTTGAAAGTTAATAATGAACTTGTCACATTTTTAAAGATGCTAGACGATTTATGATGTGTGTATATTTGTGTCTGTGTGTGTATTTATATATTTGAAGTGAATCTCCCACCCCTCAGTGCCACTAAGTAAAGATAGGCATGTGAAACCTATACAAACAATGGATTGTGAATTTGAGCAACTACGATCTCTATAATGAGCAATAGGCATGCCTGAACTTTACATTAGAGGATGACAATAGCTGAGGAATAGCTTGCAAAAATATTTTTGAAAATGTAATATAGAATATAGAGGAGTTAGTGTTCACTTCTAGATATGCAAGTACTTGAGACTGCCATGGAATTTTTCTTTTTCTTTTGTTTCTTTAAGGTTCCTAGCTACCAAGGCCAATACATATTTCTCCTATTAAATACAAAGCTCTCCTTAAAAATGAGGCATGACAATTTATTGAGAATACTTATTCTTTTTCTAGTTCTAAGCCTTAAGTTGAAATAGGGACTTCAATCCTATCCAGAGTACAATTCAACAAAAGAAATTGATGGAGTTCAAATTTTACACATCTAGAAACTTTTCTCTTAGACCCATTTCTTAATGCAGGTGTGGAAGAAATTAAGGGAAAAATACATCCACAAATATATTTTAAGAAGATATTCTATGCATTTTAACAGTAATAAAGGATTACATTTCTGTTTTTTAGTGTGTGCATATTTACAGAGTATGTGCAAAGAATCAAAGTTCATTCCAGGCCCTATTATGGAATAGAATGTAGCAAATTTTCTATATTTATTTGTATATTTATAGAATTCACCTCTCTGACTTCTCTCCATTTTGATAAACTAAGCACCTGTTTGACATATTGAAATACAAACATTATTTTTCTACCTACAGGATTCTTCACATTTTGCTGTCCACTAAATATACAAAAATTCAGGCTCAACCCTCACCTTCAGGGAGCAATTCTCTGTATCCCAAGCAGCTTGTGTTTATCTCCACCCCTTTTGTCCCAGCTGTCAATCTAGGTGAGTGATGAATGAATTCTATAAGACAGAAAAGCTCTAGCCTTGAGCGAGCTGAGGGACAGCCCTCAGGCCCAGAGTTCAAGCCCCACGACCGACAAAAAAAAAAAAAGACAGAGAAGCTCGGTGAGTGATGACTGAATTCTATAAGACACAAAGCTAAGATAATTCACAGGCATGCAATTAGGATCCAATGGAACTTTCTTCGTTTTGATTATACTTTATCACCATATTTGTGAGAACTTCCACTTCCTTATTTGGAAACTGAGCAGATAAGAGTGAGTAGATGAATCTCATTATTCAAAATTCTATTCCTATCTCCTCCAGAGATTTTAGCATGAATGAATGTTGAATTTTATCAAAGGCTTTTTCTGCATCTGTAGAGATAATCATGTTATTCTTGACCTTGGCTCTGTTGATGTGTTGGATTTACTTATGTATGTTAAACCATCCCTGCATCTCTGGGATGAAGCCTACCTGGTCGTAGTGTATAATTTTTTTGTATGTTTCTGGCTTCTGTTAGCTAGCATTTTGTTAAGGATCTTTGCATTTGTGTTCAAGGAAATTGGCCTTTAGTTCTCTTTTTTCGTTGGGTCTTTGCTTGGTTTGGGGATGAGTGTGATATTGGTAACATAGAATGAGTTTGAGTTAGTTTCCTGCTTCTCTGTTTCTCTGAAGCGCTTAAGGAGTATGGATATTAGTTCTTCTTTCAAGGTCTTACAGAATTCCCTTGTGAATCCATCTGGTCCTGAGCTTTTCTTTGTTAGAAGACTTCTGATTGCTTCCTGCACCTCGTTGTAAGATATTGGCTTATTTAATTGATTTATTTCTTCTTTGCTCAGTTTGGGCAACTTGTATTTCTCTAAAAATGCATCCATTTCTGCCAGGTTTTCTTTCTTTAGAGAGTATAACTTTTGAAAGCAGTCCATTAAAATTGTTTGGATATCTTGGGTACTTGTTGTGATTTTCCCCGTGGCACCCCTTATCTTGTTAATATGGGTTTCCTCTCTTCTTTTCTTAATTAATCTTGCCAATGGTCCATCAATTTGATTTATTTTTTCAAAGAACCAGCTTTTGGTTTTGTTAATTTTAGCTATGATTCTCCTACTATTTCATTAGTTTCCACTCTTAATTTGGTTTTCTGGCTCCGTCTAGTAACTTTAGATTCCATTTTTTCATGTTTTTCTAGCTGTTTTAATTGCAACATGAGATTATATACTTGGTCTGTCTCTATTTTCTTGATGGGGGCACTGAGGGTAATAAATTTGCCCCTTAGGACTGCTTTTGCTGTGTTCCACAAGTTTCTTTGTGATGTGTTTTCATTGTCACTGAGTTGTAGGAATTTTTAAATTATTTCTTTAATCTCTACTGTTACCCAGGTATTACTTAGAAGTGTGCTGTTCAATTTCCATGTATTTGAGTAATTTCTGCGGTATGCTTTGTTTTTAGGAACTAGATTGATTCCACTGTGGTCAGATAAGATACAGGGGATCATTTCAATCCCCTTGTACTTGCTTGAGTTCCTTGCATGAATTATGTTATGGTCTATTTTGAATAAAGTTCCTAGAGCTGCTGAGAAGAATGTGTACTGTCTTGTTTTAGGGGAAATACTCGATAGATGTCAGTTCTGCTTGAAGTATATCCTCATTTAATTCGGTAGCTTCTATGCCAATCCTCTGGTTGGTAGACTTGTCCTTTGGTAGACTTTATGGCTTCCATAAAGTCTCCTAGTATTATTGTGTTAGGATCTACTTTAATCTGTAAATTTGATAGTATTTGCTTAACATATTTGGGTGTGCCAATGTTTGGGGAATATAAGTTAATAATGGTAATATCCTCCTCTTGGATTGTTCCCTGTTTTAATATGTAGTGTCCTTCCTTGTCTTTTTCTATTATTTTAGTGAAATGTTTATTTTGTCCGATATCAGGATTGCTACACCTGCTTTCTTACTGGGGGCATTTGATTGGTAGATCCTTTTCCAACCCTTCACTCTGAGTTTCTTTGTATGTTTGGCTGAGAATTGTGTCTCCTGAAGGCAATAGGTGGATGGGTCATGTTTTTTTGGTTTTTTGTTTTTTGTTTTTTGTTTTTTTTTTTATCCAATCTGCAGTTCTTTTTTCTTTTGATTGGTGAATTAAGACCGTTAATATTAAGAGATAGTATGGAGAGATGCACTGTGGTCCCTGTCATTCCTGTTTTCCTCAGTTTTTCTTCTTACCTTTCCTCCTGTGCTTGCTCAGTTAGACTTCTATTAATGCCTGTCTGGGTGCGGGTCCCTGTTCCTGGTTGCTTTCTTTAGGTTGTGTTTCCCTTCATTAGTATTCTTTGTAATGCTGGCTTAATGTTTATGTATTCATTTAGTTTTTCTTTGCTATTAACATTTTTCTGTTCTCCAGCAAATGTGAATGATAGCTTTGCCGGGTATATCAGCCTGGGTTGGCAGTTACTGGCTTTCAGGGCCCATGGTACTTTCCCAGGCCTTTCTTTCATTCAATGTCTTTGTGGAGAGATCTACAGTGATTCTAATTTTTTTCCCATTCTAGTATAGCTCCTTCTACATTATTTCTGCATGCAAAATTGTTTTCTTATTATTCAGATCTATCATTTTTACTATAATATGTCTAGGAGTGTTTCTCCTGGGATCTTGCATCTTTGGTGTTCTATATGCTTCTGTTATGTAGATAAGATATTCTTTTTTGTGATGGTGGAAATTTTCACCGATTATCTTGGTGAATAGGTGTTGCAGTCCCTTGCTTTGATATTCCCCACCTTTGTCCACTCCAATTATACAAAGGTTAAATTTCTTGGCACTATCCACTTGCTCTTGGATTTCCTTTGGCATAATTTAAGTGATTTTTCCATATCTGTCATTTTTTGGTCTAGTTGGTGTATTCTGTCTTTTGTATCTGACACTAAATTCCAATTCGTTCACTCTGTTATCTATGGCTTCCATTGTGGTTTGCATGGAAGAAATGGACTCATTGACTCATTGAGGTTTGTTCTCAAACTACTAATCTCCTCTCTTATGAGGTGTGTACTGCCTCTATTTTTACACGAATCTCACCTCTTAGTGAAGTGTGTGCTGCCTCTATTTTCGCATGCATCTCCTGTTTGATATCCTGCATCTCTTTCCATATTTTGACCCAGTGTTCTTTACATTTTTGGTCTATTTCTCGCTTTAATTCTTGGGTCATTGCCTCCAGCATCTCTTGGATGTAGCTTTTGTCTTCCATTCCTGCTTTGCTCCCACTGGGGCTCTACCCTGAAGTCCTGGATTTGATTCCTCAGCAACACATAAACTAAAAAAGCTGGAAACCAAGCTGGGGCTCAAGTCGTAGAGTGGTAGCCTTCAGTGAAGAAGCTCAGGGACAGTGTGCAGACCTTAATTTCAAGCCCCTACACTGGCAAAAAAGAAAATCAGAATGAAATGTGTAAAAATATTTTATCACTACATTACTTTTTTATGAGAAGATGAAAAAAGAAACAATTAAAGTTTATATATCCAAGTGATTTGGGGCATCCATACCCAATAGTGGTGTGTGAACCTATACAATGTTATCAACATACTGAAAAATTGATTGATATCTCCTTGTAGATGAATAAAAGTCCTCTGCATCCATATTGAATAGCCATAAATTACAATGTTTATCCTCTTAGCTTTAGCAGTTATCAGATTTTTATTGAAATTCCAGCTCTAGCATCCTTTTTAATTTCTTTTTATTTTTAAGATGATTTACAGGGATGCTATAGTTATCACAACCTTTCTTTTTTTCTAAGTATAAAATCCAGACTTACTTTAAGGGTTTGGAAGAAGCAAAATGGCTTCTAGAGCTCAGAGCTGATGACATGAAGGGAGGGAGAACATGTCCATAACTGGCCAAAGGGAGACAGAATTTGATATTTCCTTAGTTTTTAGGTTTGGATGTATAGGAAAGAACCCTCAGGGTTAAGGACAGGTTAAGGACAAAACAATTCCTTGACTTCTACATCAAATGAAGCAGAATGTTCTCTTACATTAGTACACAGAAAGGTAAAACTACATATGATCATATGTATATATTTAGGTTAATATCTGAAAAAGTTGCAGAAAATTGGTGTTGTTTATACCATTGATTACTACTAAAGGATGAGATTATAAGAGAAATGTGTTTTGTGTGTGTGTGTATGTGTGTGTGTGCATGCATGCACTTTGCCATAAGTGAGAAATGGAGTTTGAACTAGTCCTCTCAGTAATTTTAGTGTTTTTGTTCAAGGTTATTACTCTACCCCTTGTGTAACATCTCTATTTTTGGATTTTGGTTGGTTAATCAGATATAATTGTGTCTCAAATTTTTTGACCAGCAAGCTTTAAATGAGAACCTACAAATTTCAGACTCCCTTGCAGCTAGGATTAAAAACATGAGCCACTGGTGACTAGCAACTACTTTCTACATTAAGCATTTTGGCATGCGTGAATTTTAAAGTAAAACAAATGTAATTTTTGAAATAATAATGCCTAAAAGAACTAAAAACCAAATCTCAGAATGAGAAGTTACTGAATCCAAGATGAAATGAAGTTTTTAGATTGGGCACAGAAACAACTGCATTTTTGGAACAAGAGGCCATCCATCAGGCTCCACAACAAGCATTATACATAGCAATTTCCACATTATGATAAAAGAAAGTTTAATTATGGTTTAAAAATAATTTTACCTTGGCACTGGTGGCTCATGACTGTAATCCAAGCTACTAAGATCTAAAGATCTTAGTTCAAAGCCAGCACTGGCAAGAAAGTCCATGAAAATATTTTTTGCCAGACCTGGGCTTGAATTCCGGGCCTGGGCTCTGTCCATCAGCTCCTCAAATCAAGGCTAGAGACCTACCACTTGAGCCATAGTGCCACTTCCGGCTTTTTCTGCTTATGTGGTGCTGAGAAATCGAACCCAGGGCCTCATGCATGCCAGGCAAACACTACCACTGTGCCAACTTCCCATAAGTACATGAGATCCTTATCTCCAATTAACCATTGGAAAACTAGAAGTGACGCTGTGGCTCAAATGGAAGAGCACTTGCCTTGAGTGCAGGGACAATGTCCAGGCCCAGAGTTCAAGCCCCATACAAACTACTACTACTTCTCCTCCTAATAATAATAATAATTTTATGATATTGTTAATGTGTTGTATAGAATGGCTACCATTTCATAACCGTAATTTTCATTTTACAACAAATCATCAAAGAAACAACTGCCCAATAAATTAGTGGGCTAAAGACTTAAAGAGAAACTTCTCTGAAGAGGAAATACAAATGGCCAATAGACTCATGAAGATATGCTCAAACGCTCTAGCCATAAAAAGATATGAAAATCAAAATAACATTTAGATACCACGTCACCTAAGTTAGAATGACTATAATCAAGAACTCTAATAGCAGCAAATGCTGGAGGGGATGTGACCAGGAGGGAACCCTACTGCATTGTTGGTGGGAGTGTTAACTTGTTCAATCACTTTGGAAAGTAGTATGGAGGTTTCTCAAGAGACTCCACATAGAGCTCCTCTGTGACCCAGCAATCCCACTTTTGAGCATTTAACCAAATTCAAACAAACAAGACCATACTGTAGCTACCAGCACAACTGTGTTTATTGCAGCATTATTTTCCATAGCTAAGATATGGAACCAACCTAGATGCCCCTCAGTAGATGAATGGATGATGAAAATGTGGTATATATCCACAATGGAATTCTATACCTCCACTAGAAAAAATGACATTTGAAAGTAGATCTGTGGCAAGTGGTAGAGCACTAGCCTAAAGTAAAACCAAAACAAAACCAACAAAAAGAAGACTAGCACACATAAAAAAATCTAAGTGACATAAATTCAGTTCTGAGTGTTTCTGGGCCTCACCTCAACTTCCTAATGGGATGCAAATATGGGAATTTAAATTATTTTTTATTTTTAAAAATAGATTAAAATTTTAATCATAATGAAGAATTTTCATGTGGTCAAACAATTATTAAATCTGGAAATGAGGCTAGCTCACTGTATGTTGTCATGTGCAGAAACTTATTGGTTGGATTTAAAAACCCTTTTATAGTTTCTACTTGCCCTGACATAATTTTGGTTCAAGTTAAAGTACTTGGTATAAAAGAAACCTTTATTTTTAAGATATGAAATCTCTTCATAAATCACTGCAGTTGAGGACTGATTTCTATTGTGTTTAATTTGTTCATGTCACTCAATGATAAAGTACCATAAGATAACACCTTCATTCACTCATAGCCTTTCAACAAAACTTAAGTAGTCTGGCTAGCATGAAGGGTATCACATGGGAAATGTAGCTTGCAAAATGGCAACAGAGGAAGGGGAGGGGAGAATTCAGATCACAGTAACTCACTTTGGTTGAATTGATGTCCGTGATGTGAATGTTGATGTCAAAGACCTCACCACTAAGCTTTCAAAAGTTATGATGTAGGACAATCCCTTCCCCTCCACAGCTGTATAAAGTGAAGCAAATTCTGTGTCCTACCCCTGTAGCACAAAAAATGCTTATAACATCTTAAGGATTTGATTTTAGAGTATGACTATAACACTAGGAAAATCAAAAAATAAAAATCTGAAGTAATCTAATACACTGGAATAAACTATCCTTACGATGCTCTGCGCAGTTGGAGAGAGATTAAAAGAGATATTCTTAATTCTGTGATAATTTCTATGACAGAAAATGATTACTTTAAACATTTTTTCTGGGACATCAAAGCTGGAATCTGAAAAGACATTGTTCCTAAAGCAAAAATTGAGAATTGTAACTCATACTCCACATCTCCTGAAATTAATTATTTTGGTCATGCAGGTTTATCAGCCAATATATAAAGATTCATACTTTTAAAATCATATCATATTTGATATCAAAGCCTTTTTTATTTCAATTTTGTTTGTTATTTTGGGAAAAGAGTCTAGGATTTTAGACAGCTTCAGTATTAAGTCAGATAATTCATATCTAATATATTAGATCATAGCCTAATCATCACTGCTTTTGGAAAGCATTGCTTTATTTCTAGACATTCCTATATTTTCCTTCAAGGTATCTGTCTAGCATTCTCTTCTTTTTTTCTGGTCCTGGGTTTTGAGCTGCTTTTATTCAAAGTTTATGCTCCATCACTTGAATCACAGTGCCACTTCCAGATTTTTCTGTGATTAATTGGAGATAAGAGTCTCGTGGATTATAGGTGTGAGACATCAGTGCCCAGGCATTCTCAGAAGTGGACTGTGGCTCTAAGTTGTAGAGTACTAGCTTTGAGCAAAAGAGCTCAGGGACAACATCCAGGCCCTGAATTCTCGCCCTATATCCAGAAAAAAGAAAAGAACAGAAAAAAAGGGGTAGAATCTTTAAGAGATGATCATGAAGGAGAATGCTGCCCTCATAGACAGACGACATCATTATGAAAATGATCCTATTGCAAAATCAGTTCCATCTTATCCTCTCAGTCTCTCATTTATGCTCTTTTTCCTTTCTACCTTCCTTCATGGGGAGAGACAATAAAAATACCTCAGTCACATATGTGAACACCATGCTCTTGAACTTTCTAATACCATAAGCCAAATAAAATTTCATTGCTCATAAATTAACCAGTCTTTGAGCATTCCCTTTATTTAAAAGTATGTTTTAAAACTTTTAAGACTTTCTAAAATAGTTATTTCAATTTTCATAAAAAATCTGAAAGTTTAGCAATCCAAGCTTTAATTTTCTCATTTACAAGAAAACCAATCAGCATTCTAAGCTGGGAACCAGAAATCCATGCCTGTGATCCTTACTACTCAGGAGGCTGACATCTGAGGGTAGAAATTTAAAGCTAGCATGGGCAGGAAACTCAATCCTGAGACTCATCTCCAATTAAGCAGCAAAAACACCAGAAGTGGAAGTGTAGCTCAAGGGGTAGAGTACCAGGCTTGGTTGGAAAAAAATTAGGGAGCCCATTGAGATCAAGTTCCGCTAAGGCCACACACACACAGACACACACACACACACACACACACACACAAATAAGTATTCTACCCTTTGGGTATTTTAATATACAGAACTGCAAAAATTGCTATGACTAAACAATAAGATTTTTTTTGTTGGTTATAGGACTTCACCTCTGTGCCTAGGCGTTGTCCCTCAGCTCTTCAGCCCAAGACTAGTGCTCTACTATGTAAGCCACAATACCACTTCCAGGTATCTTGTGGTAAACTAGAGATAAACGTCTCATGGACTTTACTGCCCAAGTTAGTTTTGAAGCATGATCCTCAGATTTCACCCTTCTGAGTGGCTAGTGTTAGAGGCATGAGCCACCAGTGCCTAGCAACTATAGCATTTCTAAAGCATGTATTTCCCTCATATATACAGCAATTCTTATATTGCTGGAAAAAACTAACTGATTAAGTTTTAATGACTTAATAATCTAGCTCCTCTATCTAAGAAAAGAACTATAGATATTTAAGATGTTTCATTGTAATAAAGAAATACCATAATTTTACTGGAAATAAGAAGCACATAGACTTTCTTACCTAGGCTGGTTTTAAACCATGATCCATGATGCTCAGGTCTTAGCTTCCTGAGTTGCTAGGATTATAGGCATGAGCTACTGATGTTCTGTTTGACTTATTTCTTTGATATGTACAAGACGTTATGTCAAAAACCGAACTTTACAACTTTGGCGGGGGAAGGGGTGGATGCGGGAGTATAGGGCAGAATGGGGAGGTGGGAAGGGATGGGAAGGGGAAAACAAAGGAAGAGGTAACAATGCTTGATATGTACTCATTACCTTGCCTATGCAATTGTAAACCCTCTGTATAGTATTTTCACAATAAAAAAATAACAAAAACAATGTTTACACTGGCTAGAAGACAAAAAGTGACCAAATGTATTAATCAAAGGTCAGGACACTAAAATGAACCATGTGTAAAATGAAAAATATCTGCCCTATCAGTGCTTTAGAGGTTAGAGGAGCTTACAGGTAAATAGTAACTCCTAGATGCTCCATTATCACATGCTACTACTGCTTCCATCGATCTCTGGGTACACAGCAAAACACAAGTGCAGTCACTGATTTAGAACTTTTTTAACTTCTTCTAATTTAAGTGCATTCGGATTAAAGGGAAAGAAACACCCTACATATTTGTTAAAGAATGATGCATATCCTTACCAAATGAAATGGGAGGCACTGGTGAACCCTAGGCTAAAGTGTACACAGACTTCTTATGGTACACCCTGGAAATCTGTGGACGTCTTTGGAGTGGAAGGTGGTGCAGAACAGAGGAAGATTTAAAAGTTAAAAAACAATAGTGAAAATAAACAATGTTTTACGAAAATGATTTTACTACAAACTCAGTTATTCATTTAAAAATCATTTCAGAACCTTCTTCAGTTGATTGGAAAAAATATTTAATATATGAAGTAAGCCAAAATATAGAAAAACTAGCCCTAAATATACCTTATCTAGAAAACATAGTCAGTTCTCAACCAGTGTGGGATAGTTTTGTTTTGTATTGTTTTATTGGTCATGGGACTTGGACTCTAGGCCTGGGTGCTGTCCCTCAGCTCTTCAGCTTAAGGCTAGTGCTCTAGCACTTGAACCACAACACCACTTCTGGTTTACTTCTTGTTTTCTTAGAGGTCTGTTGGAGATAACAGTCTCACAAACTTCCCTGCCTGCGCTGGATTTGAATGGCGATCCTCAGATATCAGCCTACTGAGTAGCTAGGATTATAGGTGTGAGCCACTGGTGTCTGGCTTATCTGTCCCTGGAGGCAGTCTATTTCAAAATTGCCAAGTATTCTAATACAGCTCTAGCATTACTGAAGTATAAATACTATGACAACTAGAAATTTAAGAAGCTATAAATCCTACCTGTCAAGACAGTGATAATTATTTTAAGTTATTGCTTAGCCATACATCATCACTATTCAAATATATTCTTAATTTGACAAGATTTGAGTATAGACTGATTTTCCAAATTGACTATCTTTTTAAGGAAATTTTTTCTAGTGATGTGTGTCAGTAAGGCATGCTTTAGACAAAATCACTATACTATACGACTTAAAATACAGAGTATCTTGTAGGTATCCTTTTAGAACTCTAAAATCAATGACTAAACCAGCTCTGTCATTATTTTTATGTACCTCACAAATTGATAGGAATCATTGTATACAATGACCCAGATTTTCTTCAGCTAAGACATAGAATAAAGTATCTGGATTGGATGCCTAAAAATAAAGCAATATCATTTCCCCATTTACATTATTAGTGTTAGTCCTGAAAAATCACTGTATAATATTTTAGTAATAAAATTATTTAGCAATTTTGTGATGATACAGAATTATTTGATGACTGGATCAAGAAAATATGGTATATATACACAATGGAGTTCTATGCCTCCATCAGAAAGAATGACATTGCCCCTTTGTTAGGAAATGGAAAGACTTTGAAAAAATTATATTAAGTGAAGTAGTCCAGGTGCAAAGAAACATAGGTCCCATGGTTTCCCTTATTTGCCATAACTAAGATATGTCTGAGACATATGCAGAAAAGGTCAGATAAGTTGATGTTAGGTGAAATGAACCCCAAGATAAGTATTCAAAATTTTTTTTCTTTCTTGCCATTGTTTCTAACATATTTACAGAATTATTTAAATTTACACAGTTTTAAGTTGTTTACTTCTCTGGAATGGTTCCCACACTTGTCCATTTTTAAATTAAAAGAAGGTTTAGAATTCGATTGGATGTAGGTTCTACTTGAAAACTTAAAAAAATGTAAGGTGGATGCCAATTCTCATTCCTGTAATCACAAGCTTATAATATCGTGGTTCCAACGCAGCCCAAGAAGGAAAGCCAGTGAGACTCTTATCTCCAATTAACCATCAAAAACACAAAAGTAAAGCTATGGTTGAAGTGGCAGAGCACTAACCTTGAGGACAATAGGTCAGAGAAAGTGTCCAGGACCAAAGTTTAAGCCCCTGGAAAGCTATACCCTCACCAAAAACAAAATCATACACAGGGTTGGGATTCAGCTTAGCAGCTTAACATGCATGAATTTTGATCCCTAAAACAAGGAAAGGGAGGGATTGTGGAAGCGATTGGGGGAGGGAAGAGAGAAGGAGGGAGGAAAGGAGAGAGATAACTGCATATAGAAAAGAGGGTAGCTCTGCATAATAAATGATGTTCACTAAGGAAAAAGGTCAGGCAAACATTTTCTGTAAAGATCAGAGTAAGTATGTCCAGACTTTGGGAGCCACATGGTAAGCTGTCAGTATTCCATTCTGCTGTAGCAGTATGACAGAGGACACAGATAGAATGAATGCATTAAAACTTTACTAACATTCCCTGAAACTTGAATTCTATTTTTATTTGAAATATGGCTATTGAAACTGAGTGAATGTTTGGTTTTATGTATTTTGCTTACTTGAAGTATTGTCACTTACAGCTTTGTGGCTGGCTATTCAAGTCATTATAACATGTCTGGCTTCTGATGAAGTCTCTAAAGCACCTCAAAAGTCAGCCATCAATAGAAGCCATTGAAGTCACTCAGCTTTTTGGTAGTCAAGAAAAACTAGAATAAGAAATAAATAAAAGCCTACATTTAAAAACACCAAGGGAGCTTTTATCGAAATTCAGCATAAATTATCTTGTTTTTAAACCATAATCCTCAGATCAGCATTCTGAGTAGCTAGGATTACAGATGTGAACCACTAGCATGTGATTGTTAGTTTTCTTAAATACCAACACAGCATTGTATTTTATATTGGACTCATCTCCATTCCTGCACTCAGCCATCACTTGGACCTAAGAACTACTGTAATGGATGAGGAACTCTAGGCCTACTTTGTAGTTGGTAGGAAATACAAGAAGTAGAGAAATCAGATAGAACGCACCAAAAGAAAATAAATGAGGAAACTGGGTTTCAGGTGGCTCACACATGTAATCCTAGCTACTAGTGAGGCTGAGATCTGAGGATTGCAGTTCAGAGCTAGCACAGGTAGGAAAGCTAATGAGATTCTTATCTCCAATTAACCACCAGAAAACCAAAAGTGGGCATTGGTTCAAATGATAGAGCACTTGACTTGAGCTGAAAAGCTCAGGGACAGCACTAAGACTGACAAAAAATTAAATAAAAGAAAAACAAATCGGCGCCCATAGCCAATGGCTCACATCTGTAATTCTAGCTTGTCAGAAGTCTGAGATCTGAGGATCAAGGTTCAATACCAGACTGGGAAGAAAATCTATGAGATTCTTATTTCCAATTAAGCACTGAAAACCATAAGTGGCAATGTAACTCAAAGTGGTAGAGCACTAGCCTTGAGCACAAAAACTCAGGGACAGGATCCAGGACCTGAGTACAAACCTCACAACCAAAAAAAAAGGAAAACGAATGAGAATCCACCTTAAAGAAATAGCTAGGCGAGTAAAATATAAAGAATATCTTATTAAAAATCTAATTTAGGAATTTTGACTTAAAGGGCAGTATCATGAAAAGGAAAGACTGGGGTGGTATGTTATTTTATTTTATTTTAATTTACTTATTTACTTTGGGAGTGGAATAGGGCTTGAAATCTGGGCTGGGCACTGTGCCTAAGCTATTATGCTCAAGTCTAGTGCTCTACCACTTGACCCAAACCACCACTTCCGCTTTTCTGATGGTTTATTGGAGAAAAAAGTCTTACGAACTTTCCTGCCTGGACTGGCTTTGAATCCCGATCCTCAAATCTAAGCTCCTGAGTAGCTAGGATTATAGGCATGAGCCACCAATGCCTGGCTGGGATGATATTTTAGAGTACTAAAAACAAAAGAGACATAACAACATGAAATGAACCCTAATGAAAAATTAATTTGAAAATTTAATTTGAAAAATAGCAAGAATAACATCTGTCTCAAACAAGGAGATGTGTATCTGTATTTGATATAATAACAGTATTATGAAAATATCATTAATTTTCTTAAGTATAATGAAGGTATAATGGTCTATAATGGAAGAATATTCTTAAAATTTAACTTTGTTCCATAAGCTTCTGTGTGTTTATATAGGAACATACAGATAAAAAAGTAAGGAAAAAAATGTCAAAAATTTTAAAAAGAACCAAGGCACTTTTTTGGTGGCTTTATTTTATTATATATATATATATATATATATATATATATATATATATATATATATATATATATATTTTTTTTTTTTTTTTACCAGTACTGGGTCTTGAATTCAGGTCTGCTTGCTCCTGCTTGGTTTTGTCACTCAAGGATAGCACTCTATTTTCTGAAACACAACTCTGTTTCAAACTTTTTATGCTTAGCTCAATATAAGACTCTAACTCTTGCCGGGTCTGGCTTTGAACCTTTATCTTCAGATCTCAGTATCCTGGCCAGTGACAATTACAAGCATGAGTGACCAAATGCCTGGCCTAAGTATGATTTTTAAGAACCAAGTACGTGAAGGACTGTGCTCACTATGATCAGAAAGGAGGAATACCTAGCCCCTGCCTACAAATTCACAGAATTTCTTGTTTGGGCTAGCTTTGAAGCCAGCCTCCTGAGTAGCTAGGATAACAGATTTGAGCCACCATAACCTAACTTAATATGTGACTTTCAACTTCATAAAGGCATGATAGTTTTTGAAAGAGAATGAGTTCATTTTGGTGGTTTGCAAATGCCAAATTACTACAAAATGAAAAAAAAACATAATTTATTGTTATTATTAAGGTATTGTAAGGTGTTCACAATTCAGGAAATGTATACATTTCTCTGTTTCCCCCTAAAACCCAATGAAGAGATATTTTAAAAATAAATTTCTGAGCAAGGCAGCAGTGGCTAAGGCCTGTGATACTAGCTAGCAAGAAGGCTGAGATCACATAATCTAGGTTTAAAGCCAGACCCAGAAGAAAACTCAGGGAGACAATTATATCCAATTAATTATTTTAAAAAAACAGGAATTGTAGCTCTGTCTCAAGTATTAGAGCACAAAAGTCCAGGTAATGACCCAGAACATGAGTTCAAGTCCCAAGACTGGTTGAATAAATAAATAAATAAATAAATAAATAAATAAATAAATAAATAAATAAATAAATAAATAAATAAATAAATAAATAAATATATCTGGCCAATTACCTATAACCCTAGCTACTTAGGAGGCTAAGAGCTGGGCGTAGATTTTCAAAACCATCCTGGGCCAGAACATTTGTTAATAATCTTTATTTCCAGTTATCCATGAAAACCTGGAATGGGAGTGGTTGATCAAGTAGTAAGTGCTTACCATTGTACCCTCAGTTCGAGTCGTAGGATTGGCACCAAAATAAATAAGTAAATTTATTTATTTTTGAGTTTTGAATCTTAGTCAGCATGGTAGATTTTTTGAAAGTCTTTCAGATAATAATGATGTGCATATATGTTTATTAACTCAAAATTGAATTCATGTTGATATTTTCCTCAGTCATTTGAGTAATAAGTAAGCATTATCAAGTTTTTACTTGTTGAAATAGTTGTCATACAAACCCACTTTTCCATCATCAGTTCAAAAAGCCCAACAAACCTCTTTGTCTGGGTGCCAACACCTAGAATGGAGTTTCTGGGCTGGGAAGGTGGCTCAGTGGAAGCGTGTTTGCCTTGCATGCATGAGCCCCTGGGTTCGATTCCTCAGCACCACATAAGCAAAAAAAGCTGGAAGTGGCACTATGGCTCAAGTGGTAGAGCACTAGCCTTGAGCTGAAGAACTGAGGGACAGCGACCCATGACCATAAATAGAGTTTCCCATACAAACTTCCTATACTGAACATAGAAAATATCAACAAACTAAACAAAGGAATAACATAAAAGTAAACAGAAGTCTTCCAACAAGATAGAGCCCAAGCCCAGATGGATTCATTACTCAATTCTATAAAACATTTTATTTTGTCCAGTCTTAGGGCTTGAACTCAGGGTCTGAACCTGTCCCAAAGCTGTTTTTGCTCAAGGCTAGTTTTAGTACTAGTGCTATATCACTTGAGCAACCATGCCATTTCTGGCTTTTCTGTGTATGTGGCATTGAGGAAAGGAACACACGGCTTCATGTGTACTAGGCAACCATTCTACCACTAACCCATCTTCCAAGCCTACTATAAGGCTTTTAAAGATGAAGTAATACTAATCCTCCTCAAGCTTTTCAGTGAAATGGACGCAATAGGGAGCAAACCCAAACTCATTCTATGAATCCAATATTACACTCATCCCAAAACTAGGTAAGGATCCAACAAAACAAGCGAATGAATGATCAATTTCTGTGATGAACATAGATGCAAAACTCCTCAATAAAATATTAGCCAACAGAACCCAGAAACAAATACAAGTCATAAAAATATGATCAAGTAGGCTTCATCCCACAGATGCAAGGTTGATTTAATATATACAAATCAATAATTCACATCAGTAGAGCCAATATCAAGAACCACATACTCATCTCAGTAGATGCAGAACAAACCTTTGACAAAAGACCACGCATTGACATTAAAAGCTCTGGAGAAACAAGGAATAGAAGGAACATTCCTTAAAACAATAAGAGCCATAGACAACAGGCCATACTAAATGGGGAAAAAATTAAACTATTTTCCTTAAGATCAGGAACAAGGCAAAGCTACCCCTTCACTCCCCTCCTCTTCAATCTAAACTAGAATTCTTAGCCAGACCAATAAGGAAAGAAAAGGACATTAAAGGAGCCACACAGAGTACGCAAAAATTAAACTAATGGTATTTGCTGATGACCATTTCTTATACTTGAGGACCCAAAAGCTAAACTCCCAAACTCCTACAGCTAATTAATACTTTTGGCAAAGTATCAGAATGCAAAATCAATCCATAAAATTCAGTAGCCTTGGCCAGGCACCAGTGGCTCATGCCTGTAATTCTAGCTACTCAGGAGGCTGAGATCTGAGGATCGTTGTTCAAAGCCAATCCAGGCAGGGAAGTCCATGAGTCTCCAATTAACCACCAGAAAACTGGAAGTGGCGCTTTTGCTCGCCTTGAGGTGAAGAGATGAGGGACAGTGTCCAGCTCAAAGTTCAAGCACCACGACCCAAAACAACAACAAATGGTTAGTGAACCATTCCTTGGGCAAAGAATATACGAGCAGAAAGGGAAATAATGAAAATGACACCATTTGCAAAAGCTTCAAAAAATAGTAATTAACCTAACCAAAGATGTAAAAATTGCAAAAATCTAAAGAAAGAAATCAAAGAGTATATCAGAATATGCAAAGACCTTCCATATTCATGGATAGGTAGAATATTGTGAAAATGGCCATAATGCAAAAAATTGACATAAAATTCAAGGCAATCCCCATCAAAATCCCAATAATGTACTTTACTCAGATAAATGAAAGAATCCAAAAGTTCATATGGAAAAAAAAAAAAAAAAAAACCAGACCAAGAACAGACAAAGCAATTCTTGGCAAAATAAGCCATTCAGGCAGTACCACTATACGAGACTTCAAGTTCTACTAAAGAGCCACAATAACAAAAACAGCTTGTTATCGGTATAAAAATTGTTTCTAACATATTTATAAGATGATTTCTATGTTGCTTTGTATGTCCTTCCCCAATGATATAACTCCTGCTTTCACTGTATTTGATGGTGGTATAATTTGTGGAGGGGAAGGGCAAAAACAAATCATTTAACTAGAGATACAGGCATAACCATTGCAACAATGAGATGTACAAGTAGTTATGTCGAAAAACAAACATTACAACTTTGGTGGGGGGGGGGTAGTAGCGGGTGGGGGGGAGAATGGGAAGGAATGGGGAAGGGAATACAAAGAACAGGCAACAATGCTTGTTAATAAATGTATTCATTATCTTGTCCATGTAATTGTAACTCCTCTTCACGGTATTTTCACAATAAAAAAAGAAAAATACAAAAAAATAAAAAAGATCCGAAGACCAATGGAAAAGATTATATTAAGTGAAGTAAGTCAGGCCTAAAACATAGGTCTCATGGTTTCCCTCATTTCTAATAACTAGTATACATCAAGCAGAGATCTGAGGGACAAGCAGAAAAGTTCAAAAGCTCTGTACATATGACCCAATAAGATGATGTTAAGAGAAATGAACCTCAAGATAGGGACCGAAGTGTTTTTTTTTTTTCTTTCTATTGTTTCTAACGTACTCACAATATACCATGTGATTTTTTTTGTTTCTTTGTATGTTCCCCCCCACCATTGTAAAACCCCTGTTTTCACTGTATTTGATGTTGGTGCCTTGCAACTTTTATATACACTTTTCTAATTTGAGGAGGGGCAGGGAAAAACAAAATGCTTAAATAGAGATATAGGTTGACCCATTGTAATAATGAGATGTACAATACACTATGTGGAAAAATGAGCTTTACAATTTAGGCCAGGGGTGGGGTGAGAGTGTAGTTTTGGTGATGGGAGGAAAGGGATGGTAGGGAAAAACAAAGGAGGAAGTAACAATGATGATAAGAAATATACTCATTACCTAGCTTATGTAACTGCTGTGATCTGAGGATAATTGTTCAAAGCCAGCAGGGACAGGGAAGTCCATGAGACTCTTATCTTCAATAAACCACAAGAAAATGGAAACCGGAACTGTGGCTCAAGCACTAGCCTTCAGCTGAATAGCTGAGGGACAGCACCGAGACCCAGAGTTCAAGCCTCACGACCGACCACATACACACACACTCACACACACACACTCTCACACACACACACACACACACACACATACACAAATCACAGCTTCTTCAAATATTCCTGTTGGGGCAACTTGGCAGCCATATGCAGAAAACTAGAAGTGGATCTGTGCTTTCACTAACATCAACTAAAAATGGATTAACTACCTTAAAATCAGCCAAACTACTGTAAGACATAATAGGGATGATATTAGAACTTATATGTACAGGCAGGAACTTCCTGAATAGAGTTCCTGGGGCAGAATAGATAGGAGGTAAATCCAACAAATGGGACTACACTAAAGGAAAAAAAAATTCTGCACAGGCTAGGACATAGCCACTAAACTAAAAAGACAGCCAAGGAATTGGCAAAAGATATTTACCTGCAACACATCAGACATAGGGCTAATATTCAATGTATAAATGGATCTCTGGAAAGTACCCCTCAAAAACTTAATAAACCAATTATTAAATGGGCAGAGGAGCCAAGAAGAGACTTCTCAGAAGAAAAAGTAAAGAATGGAAAAGAAACATAATAGGAAAGGTTCCTCATCCCTCGCCATAAAGAAAATGTAAATCAAAGCAATCCTGAGATACAATCTTACCCAAATATTCTGAATTCTGACAACAAATGCTGATGGGGAAGTGGAGAAAAGAGGAATCCTACTGTACAGCTGGTGGGAATGTATACTAATACAGCAACTCTGGAAAGCAGTCTGAAAGTTACTCAAAAATCGCAACACAGACCTTCCCTAATACCCTCCCTACAGCCATACCACTTGTAGGCATCTACCCTGAGCATCATGAACCAGAATATGGCAAGGACACTTGCACAACCATGTTCCTTGCTGCTCAATTCACAGTGACAAGATATGTACACACCCAGATGCCCCACAATAAATGAATGTATCCAAAAATTATGCTATCTATATACAATGAAATTTTACAGACAGAGCCATTAGAAAGAATAAAATAATGTCATTTGCAGGGAAATGGAAGGAACTAGAATAAATCATGTTAATAAAGTTAAGCCAAGATCAAAGAGACAAATGGCACATTTTCTTCCTGGTTATGTGGAAGTTAGAGTTAAAACACAATGGGATATGAAAACTGTACAGGATTCTAGGCATCATGTACAATGAGTACAGTAAGGGAAAGCCTTTGTAGAAAATCACCAAGTTATAATCCACAAGCACCTCTTCTTATGTATATAAAACAATATATATATATATATGCATATATATATATATATACTAAATTGAATTTTAAAGATAAAGAAAAAAAGGAACTTTTCTTAATTTCTCTTTTCATTTTCTGATGACTCTGTATTCTTTACCCAATATACACTATATATGCATGCATATGTGATGGAAGATGGGAGAAGGGCACAGAATCAGTGGAAAGTGGATGAAAAATTGCAGCCACGGAGCCCACTGGCTCTACTGGACATTGATGAAAGTGAACCATGCAACTTGCGGATCGACATGGGAGGGAGGGAATGGAACAGAATGGGGGAACAGATTAGACTATGTAAAAGGAAGGAACTATACTAGTTACCTGACATGCAGAAAGATAACCTTGCTGTATATCACCGCTAAAACAACAGTATTTTTTCAAAAAGAAGAGAGCTCCCAAATGAGAACATACGAGAAAGGGAAATAAAGAGCAGATAATTATGTTTTTGTAAGTCCTTGGTACCTGATAGTTTCAATCATTAGTTTTTTTCCTACCAACTGAGTCATACCTCTAAACCCAAAATCCTTACAATATTCAATTTTTTCCCTTGATTTCTTCACATTTTCTATTTACTTTTTGTTTTGTTTTGTGTGTGTGTGTGTGTGTGTGTGTGTGTGTGTGCGCCAGAAATGGAGCTTGAACTCAGGATCTAAGTGCTGTTCCTGAGCTTTATTTTTGCTCGAGTGCACTCTACCACTTGAGCCAAATCTTCACTTCTGGATTTTCTTGTGCAGTTTATTGGAGATAAAAGAATCACAGAGACGTTTTACCATCATTAGATTCTAATCATTATCTTCAGATCTCATCCTCTGGGATTACAGCCATGAGCCAAGGTACCTGGCTTATGAATTATCGTTCTTTCTTTAACAAGCTGGTGCCAGTGGGTCATGCCTGTAATCTTAGCAACTCAGGTGGCTGAGATCTGATAATCAAGGTTTAAAGACAATCTGTGTAAGAAAGTCTGTGAGACTATGATCTCATTAACTGGTTACCAAGAAACCAGAAGGAGAACTGAGATTCAAACTGGTAGAGTGATAGCCTTGAGCACAAAAGAGCAGGGACTGCAACCAGGCCCTGAGTTCAAGCACCACAGAAAAAAATAAGTGAAAACGAATTTGCTATCACTTGTGATCTCAACATCCTCAATTCGTGGTTTATTTAAAGCCAATTTGCATCTCAGTTTGCACTTATTTGGAGTGTAACTAAACTTGTATAACTGTTAAAAGAAAAAAATGAGCAGCTGTGTGCAGGTGGCTCACGCCTATAATCCTACCTTCTCAGGAGGCTGAGAAATGAGGATGGTGGTTCAAAGCCAGCCTGGGCAGAAAAGTTCCCATGAGACTCCTATTACCAATTAATCCCTAAAAGACAAGAAATGGCACTGTGTTTTAAACTGGTATGCTATACTGCTAACCTTGAGCAAAGGAGCTCTGGCACAGCACCCATGCCCTGTATTCAAGCCCCATATCTGAAGGAAAAAAAAAAGAGTTCAGGGCTGGGAAGGTGGCTCAGTGGTAGAGTTCTTGACTTGCATGTACGAGCCTCTGGGTTTGATTCCTCAGTACCACATGAGCAGAAAAAGCCAGAAGTGGCACTGTGGCTCAAGTGGTAGAGTGCTAGCCTTGAGCTGAAGAGCTGAGGGACAGTGCCCAGGCCAAGAGTTTAGGAACCATGACCCACAAAATACAAACAAACAACAAAAAGAGTTCAAACATTTAAATGATGTGTACAATAGACTATACACTAAAGATGAAAGATTATATGAATGAATTAATAATTAAAATGATCAACATTGTTTTGATTTTATAAGTAGTGGATGTAGCAGAGAAATAATTATTAATTCTAACCACTCTTGTATTGTTTTAAACTCATTTACTACTTTTAAACTAAAGGAGCACATAAGTATCATTTTACAGAAAAACAAAAGTTGTACATGTATTTTAACCTGAATTCCACATTTTAAAATTTGCCTTTTAGTAAACAGTCAGTATATTTTTATATAAACTACTTGTAATCCCTTTAATACTTCAAGTCAGTCTAGTATTTGATTATATCATAACTCCTCCCTTCTTTCTTTTCTTCATTCCATTAATTCACATCCTTTCCTCCTTTCTATCCTAGCAATTAAACTCAGGGCTTCATGCATTTTAGGTAGGTGCTCTACAAGGTGAACCATACACCTGCGCTTTTTGCTTTAGTTACTTCTGTTTTGTTAGTCATTTGGCTTGAACTCTGGGCCAGGACACTGTACATGCACTCTTCAGCTAAAGGCGAGTGCACTACTGTTTGAGCCACAATTCCACTTCTGGTTTTCTATTGGTTTATTGGAGGCAGGAGTCTCACAAACTTTCCTGCCTACACTGGCTTTGAGCTGTGATCTTCAGACCTCAGACTCCTGAGTAAATAAAAGTACAGGCATGAACCACCTGTGGCCAGCTCTGCTTTAGCCATTTTTATGGCAGGGTTTTCTGTGTATGAGCAGGCCAGAATGGATCACAATCCTTCTCTTTACCCTTTCTGAGTAGTGGAAATTAAAAGCACAATGATTTTGGTTCAGATATTGATTGAGATACAATAAAGTGAATGTTTGCCTAGGCTAGCCTCAAATCCTAATAATCCTCTCTGCAGCTAGCAATTCAAGTGTGAGCTACCATGCCTGTCCCAAATTTCTGGTGACTAAAACATATGAACAATGTTTTAATATTTTTAAATGTTGAATTTGGGGACAATGAGTACTTTTACTTGCCTAGTTTCAAATTTCACCAAAAAACCCAAATATTAACTTTTGGTTTCCTACATAACATTAAATAAGCAGATAAACTTTAAAAAGTAATTAACTATTTAATGAAAAAAAGCTAAACAATAATCATCCTTACCACTGTAACTTTGGACTTTACAACTTGTCAAACATTGTTTACATCATAGTTGTTTTTTCTGGGCAGTATTTTCGATAAATGGATCATTCCACCCCCATGGTGGATGGCCAAACAGCCTATATCCACAGGAGTGAAAGCCAGGCCATAGGCCAACACACTAAAGGAAGACATGGTCCGGAAGTATTGTAGGTGGCAATGTCCCAACATAAGGCACAGCTTAAATAGAGCTTTTTCTTAGGAAAGATACTCTATTAAGCCATACCTCTTCTTCTGGGTTTATCACTGCTTAATTGGAGACAAGTCTCATGGACTTTGTTGCGTGGGCTGGTCTGAAATCATGATCCCCAGATCTCAGGTTCCTAAGCAGCGAGGATAATAGGCATGAGCCAACAATATCTAGATTACTTATTCCTTTAATAAAAATAAAATGGCTACAGCATGGTTTAAAAGAGAGCTTGAATCCTTTCCTGAGTCTTAGAGATCTTCTGACTAGAAGCAGAACAGCAAACTGACATGTGGGAAACTGTGTCTACCATATGAAACCATTTTCCAAAAGAGTATCTGGCTCATCAGTTTGGCTTCTGGACTCACAAAATTAACATTCAATTCTCCACTGAAGTAGAGGGTATCCATTGCATGCTCTGCAGCATCATAAATCACTTGTTGGTCATTAAAAACCCCTTTTTTAAATAGGAAATGCTCAAAAAATTCTGTTCATTGAATAATCATGACAACCTTAGGAGATGGGAAATACCAGTATCCAATTGTATATTGTGGTGCTTGAACTCAGGTCCTGTTCCTGATTCACTTTCTAGAACTCTACTTCTTGAACCACAGCTCCATTTCTGTTTTAGTTTTTGCTTAGTTGGTCATGGAGCTTGAACTCAGGGCCTGGGTGCTCTCCCTGATCCACTTTCTAGCACTCCACCACTTGAGCCACAGCTCCATTTCTGTTTTATTTTGTTGTTGTTGTTATTCTTGCTAGTCATGGGGCCTGAACTCTGGGACTGGGTGCTGTGTCTCATCTCTTCAGGTTAAGGCTATCATTCTACCATTTGAGCCATAGTGTACTTCAGGCTTTTTCTTCTTATGTGATTCTGAGGATTCCAACCGAGGGCCTCATGCATGCAAGGAAAGCACACTTCTACTGAGCCACTTTCCCAGCCCACTTATGGTTTTTGAGGGATTAATTGGAACTAAAAATCTCATATGACCTTTTCTGCCTGGGCTGCCTTTGAAACACAATCCTTCCATCTCAGCCTCCTGAGTAAGAGTGTAGGCATGAGCCACCTGTTCTTGGCTCCATTCACATTTGTATACAAGTGAATAAAGCTCAGTGATATAGTGTCTTCCTCTTTAACCAAAAGCAGGTAAGAAACCAGAATTTTATTTGAAATTCAGTTGAATCTATACATTCTAGACGTTAGGATTTCTTCTGTTACTCGAAAGGCAGGAGTTTAGGCTTATTTCACTTATTCTTACCAAAAGACACCTTGTAAGCTTCAAGTTATTTAATCTATGATTGATTTAAAAATGAGCTGACAGAATTAACTCTCAGAGTGACTGCCAACAAGTACAAGTTTTGAACTCAGAATTCAGTGTCTACAAAGAGAGATATATTTTAGTATTTTAAATAAAAAAGAGATGTATATTAGTATTTTAAATCAATAAAAGCTAATCAGCTACATTTTCTCAAAATATGTAATTCTAAATATTTCACTACTCTTCAAGCTAAAACTATTGCAAATTTTAGCACAAATTAACAATTTTACGTTCTATTTATTTCCTTGGCAATCATTCAAGCTAGCCAAATTGAAAAAAATACTATTTTGACCAGTTGCTGGTGGCTAACATCTGCAATCCTACTACTGAGGAAGCTGAGATCTGAGGATTGCAGTTCAAAGACAGTCTGGTCAGGAAACTCTGTGAGACCTACTTCCAAAAAACCACCAGAAAACCAGAAGTGGTGCTTTGGTTCAAGTGGTAGAGCGCTCTCCTTGAGCTGAATAGCTGAGGGACTGCCCCCAGACCAAAAGGTCAAGGCCAACAACCAACCAAAACAAACTAACAAAATAAGAAGAAAAAAAGAAAAAAAACAACTGTATGAAGAGGAAGAATCTCCAAGTTTTTATTCAAATTTTTAATGCTTGTGGCAACTGTTTTCATTTGGTAAAAAGTGGACAGCTTATATATGTCATTGTGATAAATTTGCTACTATGTGGTTGCTTTTCTCCTATTTATAGTTTTATTCATCTAACATTATTGAAGATGAAAAATCCATGAAGGGCAAGACATATTATTTGGCAAAACTGGTCAGTTAAATTGACTATACATTCTAGTACTTTAGCAAAGAAGCTGTCATTTTTATTCCCTCCCCAGGATTTGAACAATGAAAAAAAAATGTCTTGACTTTTCCAAAAAGTGAGTAAGACTGCTCATATTGAAATAATTAGAAGATAGTGAAAAGAAAGTTTAGGGTGCATAATATGTTTAATTTTTAACCTTTCTCACAAAAAACTTCCAAGAAAGTTAACACACATTTGTTATAGATATTTATATCAAAGAGCCCACTGCAGGTGCCTGACACCTATAATGTGCAACTCAGGAGGATGAGATCTGTGATTGAGATTGGAGCCAGCCTGGAAAAGCAATAATTGCATGGATGATGCCTCCTACTATTATATCATGTCTTTTCCTCCAATCCTCAAAGTGAAGCTGTCTCCCCACATGACCATCCTTCTGATTTATTGACATTATCATTTTGATTTATGGTTTTCTCCAACATCATGACATGTGCATGGAGGCAGGCCATTCACATCTGTATTCACATCTGTCTCTCTAGTTGCCTACAATAGTGCCTGGTCCTCAGTGCTTAGTAGTCTTGTGTGGAGATGAGCCTGTTCTTCTCATGAAATCTCAAAGTTCAATCAGGAAAGCTCATCAAGCTATGGTCTTATGGTATCGTCATTTCTTCTAAATATTATGTTTCCTCCCTGTGTATCTAAGTCCACCTAAGGGTGAGATCAGTGCCTGACACCTATCAGTTATGATAGCAAAGGTAGCTATGACATCATAGAAGCTTATTTTGAAGCTTCAGGAAGACCTGATAACTGAAGCACCCAAATTGGTAGGTTCCCACATCCTGGAATACATTCCACATATCTGCAATGAAACCATCATTCATTCTCTGCTGGGCTCAGACTCATCATATGTTTCCCTTCTTTATTTAAAATAACGAAAAATGTGTTTTTGATATGTTATTGAATTATTGAAATGTGCCTCCAACCAAAAAAATAATTCCATTAGTGGAATGTAAATATAAGGCATGGATAAAAACAATCATAAAAACTCCTAGGGAAAAGATCAAAAGTGGCAGCTACTACAAAAGTTGTTTCTTAATCCCAGCATTGGTGTCTCACACCATAATCCTAGTGTAATGTAAACTAATGAAACTTTTCTTTTTGTACCAGTACAGGGGCTTGAACTCGTGGCCTGGGCACTGAGATCATTTGATGAAGGCTAGCACTTTACTACTTGAGTCATAGCCACACATCTAGTATATTTGGTAGTGTAGTGGAGATAAGAATTTCACAGACTTTTCTACCTATGTTGGCTTCAAACTGTGATCCTCTATGTCAGCCTCTTGAGTAGGATTACAGGCATGAGCCACCAGTCCCCAGCTAAAAGTTATTTTTGTAAGATATAAAAGTTTACTTATACTGGGGAAGAGAGGGGGAGGGCGACAGCGGTAGGGGAGGGCAGGGGCGAGGGCAGAGCCTGAGTGTTCCACACACCCCGCACCAGCGCCTCGTGGCACGCCCCACTCTCCTCCCACGGCTGGGACGGCTGCAGTCCTCTTGGTCCTCGCGGTCCTCAGAGGCCTGTGCAGCAGCAGCGGCAGCAGCAGGCAGCCAAAGCGGCCCACCTACCCTGCAACCTAGGCCTGGCCGGCGCGACACCAGGTGATGGAGTAGCTGGCCGCCAGTGTAGGCAGAGTAGCACTGAATGAGCCAACCCTACAGTACCAGAGGAGCCCACTCCCGTGCCGCATCCATCAGGCCCGCCGGCTCAATGAGTGAACAGATTATCTGTCAGGGAAGAGCTGCTGCATTGGTTTGTGACGATGCCAATAAAAGTGGGTGCCAGCTGTGGTTCAACTGGGTTCAGCAGAACTCATATCTATCACCATACAGGCAACAACACATTCAGAGTGCTGGGCAGGAAGATCCAGGATCATCAGTTGGTGATCAGCTGTGCCATCCCCAAAGGATTAAAGTATAATCAAGCAACACAGACCTTCCACCAGTGGCGAGATGCCAGGCAGGTGTACAGTCTTAACTATGGCAGCAAAGAGGATGCTAATGTCTTCGCAAGTGGAATGATGCATGCCTTAGAAGTGCTGAATTCACAGGAGGCAGGACCAAAATTGCCTAGATAAAATTCACAACTGCCTGATCAAGTTCAAAATGGCCCATCCCAAGAAGAGTTGGACATCCAAAGAAGACAACTGCAAGAACAGAAACGTCAGAAGGAGCTGGAGAGGGACAGGCTGAAGAGAGAAAGAATGGAGAGGGAAAGACCAGAGAGAGAAAGGTAGAGAGAGAGAGGCTGGATAGAGGTTGGAAAGAGAGAGGTGGAGCAGCTGGAGCGGGAGCAGATGGAGCAGCTGGAGCAAGTGGAATGGGATCAAGAGAGCAGAGTGCCGAGTAATGCCACCTCTGCCTTTGTGGAGACCCCTGTAAACTCTGATCTGGGAGACCCCTCTGCGTCTGAGCCAGGCTTTCAGGAAGCCTCTCAGCTGTCGGAGGCTCCAGCCCCGCAGGGTGTTATCTTGGGACCACCTGCACCTCCATCTCCTCCAACACTCCCACCAGGTCCAGTCCAGGCCTCTGTATTCTCTCCTCCCCCAGAACCTCCTCCTTCACCCCCAATGCTATCCTCTGGCCCTCCTCCCCCACGCCCTCTTCCTAATCAAGCCCCTCTCCTGTACCACCTCCTGCACCTCCCTTCCTGCATCCTGATTTTTTTCAGGATCCTTTTCAGAAGACAATCGTCCTTTAACTGGACTTGCAGCTGCGATTGCTGGAGCCAAGCTTAGGAAATTGTCACGGGTGGAAGATGCCTCTTTGCCCGGTGTTCACAGATGTGAACTCCGTGTCAGCTAAAACAGTCATGGGTGGTGGAAATGGACCCGTTCCCTTGGCAGGTAGCAGCTCAATGGAGGAAATGAGTCTCCTGATGGCCAGAAGGAGGAGAATGGCCGAAAAGGGATCAACAATAGAAGCAAAAAATGAAGAATCAGAACCTGTAACTTCTAAGGACTCATCAACAAGTACACCTGAACCAACCAGGAAACCTTGGGAAAGAACAAATACAATGAATGGCAGCAAGTCACCCGTCATCTCCAGATGAGATTCTCCAAGGAAAAATCAGATTGTTTTTGACAACAGGTCCTATGAGCCATTATAAGTCCACACCCTTGTCCCAGCCCAGTGCCGACTGGGTCCAGATAGAAAGCCTTGACTGTGACAGACTGAAGCAGGATATTTTAGATGAGATGAGAAAAGAACTAACCAAGCTGAAAGAGGAGTTCGTTGATGCAATCAGGCAGGAGCTGAGCAAGTCAAATACTGCATAGAGAAGCAAACTAAGCAGAGATAAGACTTGAATCTGGAGAAAAACAAAAATTCCTACCAACAACTGTCAACATCACCCCTACAGTTACGAGCTATCAGAAGAAAGTGGAAAAGGAGTCAAGGGAAAATCCCCATCCTCTGAAACCTTCTTAAGTTGTGACTCTGGCGATCATCTGTTTTCATCTCCGTTTGCTGCTGCTTTGACCTTTACTGCAGGATGAAAAGAGAGTTATGTATGAGTTTCCATAACATTTATGCAGAAAATATAAACCCATCAGGCAAGATCGCCATGCATTGAGATATTTTCATGTTGAAATAAAACCACACATTTCTCACAACCCACTGCTAAAATAAAGAGTAGAAAGGCTCATGAA
The DNA here is from genome assembly GCF_019054845.1 of Dipodomys spectabilis. Lineage (NCBI taxonomy): Eukaryota > Metazoa > Chordata > Mammalia > Rodentia > Heteromyidae > Dipodomys > Dipodomys spectabilis. The sequence continues at coordinate 654,442 of NW_024870930.1, read as the reverse complement.
GTTCTCCCCGCCTTCCACATCCTCCCCTCTTTGAGTGCTGAGGAACTGAGCAAGCTCTGCTTTTGTATTGCATGTCTCTCTCTCAGGTTTGTCTTCCTATAGTATTTGGTATTCCATGACTAATTGAGATCAGCGCTATGTAGGTTTAGATCTTAAGATGAGGAACAAATAGAATTGTACATGTTTTCAAAGGATGACATTTACAAGAAAGTGTCTGTAGATGACCAGGTCAGTCGTGAGTGATTGTACAGTGATAGGAAGTCCAAGTTAGCCTTTAGTGGTTAATTAGAGAAGAGAGCATTAAGGACTTTCTTCAATTTTCAGCCTCCTGAATCTGGCATAGCTCTTCTCTCCAATTAACTTTCCCACAAAAGCCAAAGGTTATGGTTAGTCCCATGTATGCACTGAGAGAGCATCTGAAATTCAATTTCTACTCCCAGGCCAAGCAAAAATGAAAAAAATAATAAAAATAAAAGGGGGTGGAAGCAAGCACATATTAAAGTTTTAAAATGACCCAAATGTTGCTGGTCATGTGTGTAATCCTTACTACACAAGAGGCTGACATCTGAGGATTGCAGTGTCAAGTCAGCCAGGGGAGGAACCTGCTTGAGACTCTTATCTCCAGTTACACAGCACAAAACCTTGAGCTGTGGCAGAGGTGTTAAAAACACCAGCATTGATTGTGAAAGCTAAGATATAGGTCCCAGAGTCAGAGGTGAAGCCGCAGGATCAATAAAATTTTAAACGGAGAGAGGATGAATAGAGGATGAAATCTGAGGAGCATGCGTCAAAGTAAGCCCATACAAGAAAGTCCATAAGGTTTTCTCTCTGTGTGCATCTGTGTGCTATCCTATGGCTTGAGAATGTTTTGTTCAAAGATAGAGCTCCACCACTCCCAACTTTTCATTGATTAATTGGAGCTAAATGTCTCATGGACTTTCCTGCCCTGGGTGGCTTTGAACCATGATCCTCAGATTTCAGGCAACTGATTCATTCGGGGCTTCACATAAGGCTCATCTCAAACTAACTACCAAGAATTAAAAAAAAAAATGGAGTTGGCTCACACAGAGAGTCCGGGACGAAGGAGCCAGACGCAGCGGGCGAGAGGATTCTACTCAACACCAGCAAGAACCGACAAGGAGCGGACAATTTCATCCTGCACTTTGCAGACCAGAGACGACCCAGGATCCAAGACTCGGTGTGAGTAGAAGCCCCACTTCCTCACTCCTTCCCAGGGAGCAGAGGAGGGAAGGCCACCCCTCCCCCCCCAGCACCGGTGATCTCCATCTTGGATACCGACAAAGCTCGGAGGAGCGGCTAGCTCCAGCTCAGGCCTTGGAATAAAACGAGTCATTTAGCAGGTCACAAGAACTTAACGGCGAAGTGACCTCAAAGACTCAGTTCCATCCAGGGAAAAGTCACCCAGCTCAGGCGCCAGCCATTGGAGTGGCTCTCCTCACCGGGTAACCAGAGCCAGAGGCTGCCCCGCCCTCTAGCAGCCACCACAATCAATTGAAAAACAGAAACCCTGAGAATGGCTCCAGGCTGGGTGCTGTGAGTTTTTTTCACAAAATAGCCCCAGGGAAAAGCTACTGTTTGTTGAAAGGCCTCAACTCTACCCAGAACCTAGCCTCATCACTGCATCCCCCTCTTTTGTGATTCTCAAAGCAGATCACCCTCCCAGTAAACTAACCTGGGAGGGGGATCTCAAAATCTTGGGTAAAGCAGAGCATTTTTCTGCCTGTTCCAACAAACTGACTTAAGAAACCAATCAAGCCACAGGACCTCAAGCTGACCAGAGACTCCAACCAGACTCTGGTTACAGACAAAAAGGAGATACAGGACTCTTCCCACCCCTCCCCCCCCAAAAAAAAATCAAAGAACTTTTTTTTTTCTTCTTCTTCTTTTCTTTTTTTCTTTTTTTTTGTTTTGTTTTTTTTTTCGTTTTTTGTTACCTTATACATATAAAAAAATTTTTTTTTGCTTTTCTAAAACTTTTATTAATCTTTAATTTTTGCCTCTTCTGAAAAAATAATTGTTTTCCATTAACTTTTTTTTTCTTTTCTCCTCTTATAATTTTTATCTTAGGAATACGTGAATGTGTGTTCTCCTTTCTTTTCTTGTCTTCTTTCTCTTTTTCTTTCATTCTTAACTTTTTGTTTTTTTGTCTAGCTCTACTGAACTTCTGATCTTTTCTTCTCACTTTCCTATCCTTTCCATCTTTTCCTCTTTGTTCTTCTTTATGTGACTTAACTCTTGTCCTGCACATCCTCAGATAAACCCGTAGTTAACCAGTAGACCCTACCCCCCATTGTGTACACACTTAATCCACAAACTTATTACTCAATTCAAAACCTCTGAGACTTAAATTCATTAATAGCAGTACTACCTCTTTATACCTGTATAATATTTTAAGCATTTTTTTAAAGTTTTTCAAATCTCCTCTATGTCCCTCCCTTTCTCTCAACATATTCATATTCCTCTATAAATAGATGGTCTTTTAATCTCTAAAATAACATTAATTTTTACGTTTCTATTTTTTTTCTGGTCTCTTTTCATTCCCCTTTCCCTTTCTTCTTTTTCTCTCTCTCTCTACTTGCATCCTACCCAACCTATTTCCTGCATTGTGATTAGGACATAGTTAACTCTCCCTGTGCCTCCCCACACCAATGTATTCCTATTTTTTACCCACATCTCTCCCTAACCCTAATAATTTCTGGTTTTCCAAATTCTTCTCTGCGGTTCAAAGCCTTTTAACATATAGTTGTTGGATGTCGAATAGATGTATCTGTTGAACTAGATTGTATCTGTAGACTATTGACTGTACAAATGCAAACTTTGGTTGATGGTTGCCTTAAGATAGTGTTCTAGCACAAAACTGGTGCTATCTTCATCTCAAATGGGCAGAGTAAGCCGGAAAAACACAAGAAAAATGGCAAATTCGGGTATCTCAATTCCCAATCTTGATAATCAGGGGTTAGAACAGATAATGAATAATCCAGAGGAGAGTTCCCAAACAGCTCTACAAACACTGCTGGCAAACATGATAAATGAAAAGTTTGACAATGTACAAAGGACTCTGTATGAGCGTGACAGGGAGAGAGAGGAGGCATCCCAGAAGTTTATACAGGAATATCATAAACGTGAGGAAGCTACTCAAAAACTGATACAGGATTTGCGTGAACAACTTGAGAATACTCAAAGAGAAAGGGAGGAATGGCGTGAGCAGGCTGAGAACACTCAAAGAGATCTGCAGGAATCCCACGAACGGGAGGAAACTAATCAAAGAGTAATACAGGAATTGAGAGACCAGGTAGAGAACACACAAAGATCACTAAAGGCATTCATGGAATCCATTAACAAAGAGCTGAAGGATGTCAGGGACACCACAAAGGGAATGCTGAATGGAACCCAACAGAAGGAATGGGAGCCCAAAGAAGCCATAACCAATCAACTAAGTGATTTGAGGACAAACACTGAACACCAAATTAAGGAAGTAAAGAAATTCATACAAGACCTAAAACAGAGCTTCAACAAAGAACTTGAAGCCATCAAAGCTGACCTATTAGAAGGAAAAGAGATAAAAAACAAAGTAGAGAGTCTTGACAGCAGGTTAGATATGCAGAAGATCGAATCTCAGGGATTGAAGACAGCCTAGATATTATAGAGAATGAACATAAAACCATCCAAGACAAGTCCAAGAAATATGATAGATCTATCCAACACCTGGAAGACACCATCAGAAAGCCTAATCTAAGGATAATGGGAGTAGAGGAGAACCTAGAAACAGAAGTTAATGGTCTAGGAAATTTGTTTAACAGGATCCTAGCAGAGAACTTCCCAAACATGCAAAAAGATAGGCCTGTCCAGATACAAGAAGCCTTTAGAACCCCAAATAGAACAGACCAGAATAGGACATCCCACAGCCACATTATAATCCACACAGGATCAACTCAGAACAAGGAAAAGATCCTTAAAGCTGTCAGAGAGAAAAGGGTAATCACTTATAAAGGGAAACCAATTAGAATCACCTCAGATTTCTCAGGAGAGACAATCAAAGCAAGAAGAGCCTGGAATGATGTATGCCATGCCCTAAAAACAAACAACTATCAACCAAGAATACTGTACCCAGCTAAACTCTCCTTCATAACTGAAGGCCAAATAAAAACCTTCCGTAGCAAAGAAAAATTGAAACAATACATCTCCACCAAACCAGCCCTACAAAAGATTCTTAAAGATGTCCTACACATAGAAAACCAACAAGACCGCAATAAAGGCCAAGAAACTGCACCCAAACTGAGAATCCAAGAACCATAGGAAGAACCCAGTTTTCGCAGCTCCCAAGAAGGTAGATAACATGGCAGGAACTCCCAAATACCTCTCAGTCCTATCTCTTAATGTTAACGGAATGAACTCTCCAATTAAGCGACATAGACTGTCTAGTTGGATTAAAAAACAAGACCCTTCTATCTGCTGCCTGCAGGAGTCACATCTTGCCCATAAAAACAAACACATTTTCAATGTTAAAGGCTGGAACAAAATCTACCAAGCAAACGGACCGCATAAACAGGCGGGAGTTGCAATCCTAATATCAGATAAAATAGACTTCAAATTAAAATTCGTGAAAAGAGATAAAGAAGGTCACTACATACTAATTAAAGGATCTCTCCTTCAGGAGGATATTACAATTCTAAATATCTATTCACCAAACAATGGAGCACCCAAATTTATCAAAGAAACATTACTTTCCCTCAAATCCCATATAGATCCAAAGGCATTAATTGTTGGGGATTTTAACACACCACTCTCCCCACTAGATAGATCAACTCGGCAAAAATTCAACAGAGAAACCACAGATCTAAACAGCTGCATAGATCAACTAGACTTAACAGCCATTTACCGAACATTTCACCCAGCAGCATCAGAATACACGTTTTTCTCAGCAGCACATGGAACGATTTCTAAAATAGGCCACATTTTAGGCCACAAAGCAAACTTGTCTAAATTCAGAAACATTGAAGTTATACCTTGCATTCTCTCTGACCACAAGGGAATAAAATTAGAACTCAACACCAAAAGCCACCAAAGAAAGTCCGGTATCACATGGAGTCTGAAGAACACACTGCTGAATCATGAGTGGGTCATGGAAGAGATTAGAAAGGAAATTCAAATGTTCATGCTATTCAACAAAAATGAACACACAAAATACCAGCTCCTCTGGGACACAGCAAAGGCAGTACTCAGAGGCAAGTTTATAGCTCTGAGCTCCTACATCAACAAATTGGAGAGATCTGAAACTAGAAATTTAATGACGCATCTAAACCTTCTTGAAAAAGAGCAGCAAGATAAACCCCAATCCAGTAGACGGAAAGAAATAAAATTAAATCAGAATTAAATGAGTTAGAATCCAAAAAAACTATAGAAAGAATCAACAAAACAGAGTTGGTTCTTCGAAAAACTTAACAAAATTGACAGACCCTTAGCAAAGCTTATCAGAAAAAGAAGAGAACACACCCAAATTAATAAACTCAGAGATGAGAATGGAAACATCACCACGGAAACAACCAAGATTCAGAACATTATAAGGGAATACTTCTCAAAACTGTATGCTAATAAGTTTGAGAACTTGACAGAAATGGACCTCTTCCTAGCAAATATTGACATGCCAAAACTAAACCAAGATGAGTTAAACTATCTTAACAGGCCCATATCAAGCATTGAAATAGAATCAGCAATAAGAGACCTCCCAGCTAAGAAAAGTCCAGGACCAGATGGTTTTATAGCGGAATTTTACAAGGCCTTCAAAGCAGAGCTCACACCAATTCTCCTCCAACTCTTCAATGAAATTGAAAGAGAAAGGTCACTATCGAACACATTCTATGAAGCCATCATAACCCTCATCCCAAAACCAGGCAGGGACTCATCAAAGAAAGAGAACTATAGACCCATTTCTTTGATGAACATTGATGCAAAACTTCTCAACAAAATTTTGGCCAACCGACTTCAACAATTCATCCAAAAAATCATACACCACGATCAAACAGGATTCATTTCAGGGATGCAAAGCTGGTTCAATATACGCAAATCAATTAATATTATTCATCACATGAAAAGGAGCAAGAATAAGAACCACATGGTTATCTCAATAGACGCAGAAAAAGCATTCGACAAGATCCAACACCCCTTCCTGATGAAGGTTTTGGAAAAATTAGGAATCCATGGAACATTCCTCAATACAATAAAGGTTGTATATGACAAACCTACAGCCAGCATTATACTCAATGGTGAAAAACTAAAGCCATTTCCTCTTAATTCAGGAACAAGACAAGGATGCCCACTCTCTCCACTTCTCTTCAATCTAGTATTAGAATGCCTAGCTACAGCAATAAGACAAGATGCAGACATAAAGGGGATCCAAATTGGGAAAGAAGAAATAAAACTCTCCCTCTTTGCAGATGACATGATCTTGTATTTAAAGAATCCCATAGACTCCACTCCCAAATTACTCAAGGTGATTCAAAACTTTTGCAAAGTAGCAGGTTATAAAATTAACCCCTCAAAATCAATGGCTTTTCTGTATGCCAACAATGAGAAAAGTGTGGCTGAAATTAGGAAAGCAACTCCATTTGTAATAGCCCCACAAAAAATAAAATACCTAGGAATTAACTTAACTAAAGAAGTGAAGGACCTCTATGATGAAAACTTTAAAATCTTGAAAAAGGAAATCAACACAGAACTTAAAAAATGGCAAAACCTCCCATGCTCCTGGATTGGAAAGATTAACATTGTGAAAATGGCAATATTTCCCAAGACTATCTACAAATGCAATGCAATACCTATCAAAATTCCACCCTCATTCTTCAAGGAGATAGAAGAGGCAATCCAAAAATTCATATGGAACAATAAAAGACCCCGAATAGCAAAAATGCTCCTCAACGGAAAGAACACTGCTGGAGGAATATCAGTACCAAATTTCAAACTCTACTATAAAGCTATAGTAATAAAAACAGCTTGGTATTGGCATAAGAACAGACCTCAGGACCAATGGAATAGAATTGAAAACCCAGAAATGAACCTACAGACCTATAGCCATCTAATCTTCGATAAGGGAGCTAAAACAATAGAATGGAAGAAAGACAGCCTCTTCAGTAAATGGTGTTGGCAAAACTGGTTAACTACATGTAGAAAACTAAAGCTAGATCCTTATATATCACCCTGCACCAGAATCAACTCCAAATGGATCAAAGACCTTGAACTCAAAGCAGACACTCTGAAAACATTACAGGATGGAATAGGAGAAACCCTGGGTCTCCTGGGCTCAGGCCGAAATTTTCTGAATAGAGACCCGGAAACACAACAAATCAAAGAAAGGTTGGACAAATGGGATTGTATAAGGTTGCAGAGCTTCTGCAGGGCAAATGACATAGCTAGCAAGATCAATAGAAAGCCCACGGATTGGGAGAAGATCTTTACTAGCCATACAACGGACAAGGGTCTCATATCTAAAATATACTTGGAACTCAAAAAATTAAACCACCGAACAACAAATCCTCAAAGAAACAACTGCCCAATAAGTAAGTGGGCGAAAGACTTAAAGAGAAGCTTCTCTGAAGAAGAAAGAAGGATGGCCAATAGACACATGAAGAAATGTTCAACATCCCTAGCCATAAAAGAAATGCAAATCAAAACAACATTGAGATATCACCTCACTCCAGTTAGAACAGCAAAAATCAAGAACTCTAACAACAACAGATGCTGGAGGGGATGTGGACAGAAAGGAACCTTACTTCATTGTTGGTGGGAATGTAAACTTGTTCAACCACTTTGGAAAGCAGTATGGAGGTTCCTCAAAAGACTCCACATAGAGCTCCCCAATGACCCAGCAATCCCACTTGGGCATTTACCCAAATGATCACAAACAAGGCCACACTAAAGCTACCAGCACAACTATGTTTATTGCAGCATTATTTACCATAGCTAAGATATGGAACCAACCCTGATGCCCCTCAGTAGTTGAATGGATCAAGAAGATGTGGTATATATACACAATGGAATTCTATGCCTCCATCAGAAAGAATGACATTGCCCCATTTGTTAGGAAATGGAAAGGCTTGGAAAAAATTATATTAAGTGAAGTAAGCCAGGCCCAAAGAAACATAGGTCCCATGGTTTCCCTTATTTGCAATATCTAGTATAGGTATGAGTCAAGCGGAAAAAGTCAGAGAATGTGATGTTAGGAAAACAAACCCTCAAATATGTATTTTAATGTTTTTGTTTCTTTCATGCATGTGTTTCTAACGCATTTATAATATTATTTCTTTGTTGCTTTGTATGTCCCTCCCCCACAGTGTAACCCCTGTTTTCACTGTATTTGATGTCAGTATAACATGTGGAGGAGACGGGGACAAACAAGTCGTTTAAGGATTCAGGTGGACCTGTTGCAACAATGAGAAGTACAAAATGTCATGTCAAAACCAGCTTTACAATGTCGGTGGGGGGGGGAGGAGGGGGGGTATGATTGGGTGGGAGGGAGGGGGGAGGCTGGGAAGGGAGGTGAAGGGTAAACAAAGGAGGAGGTTGCAATGCTTGGTAAGAAATGTATGCATTTTTCTGCCCATGTAATTGTTACCCCTCTGTACAGTATGTTCTCAAATAAAATAAAATTAAATTAAAAAAAAAATGGAGTTGAGCTGTGACTTAAATGGCAAACTGGGTAATCACTTTTTAGGACAGCACCTAGGGCCTTAGTTCAAGCACCAAGACAAAACAAGTATATCTACAAGCTTTCCTTTCGCTCATTTGGTAAGCCACTAGTATTGATTGTAAAGCTCTGGCATTGTATCCAGTCTCTGATTTGTAGCCCCATGACTAGCACATATACAATAAAAATTTTTAAAAAATGCAAAAAAAAATTTAAGTGGAAAAAAGAACATATTAACATTTTAAAATGAGCAATGGTTTTATGGTTCATGTGTATAATTGGAGTACCTCAGGAATCTGAAATCTGAGGATCAGTTTGTAGCCAGACTACACAGAAAAGTACATTAGAATCTTATGTCCTTAAGCCAGAAAAAAAGCTAAAAGCTGAGCTGTGGAAGTTGTAAAATATCATCCTTGAGCCAAAAAGCTAAGAAACACAAGGACACTTGTGGTTCTGTCTTGTAATCCTAGCTACTCAGGAGGCTGATGTATGAAGATCACGGTTCAAAGCCTTCCTGGGAAGGAAAGTTCATGAGAATCTTATGTCCAATTAACCACCAGAAAACCTTAAGTGACACTGTGGGTGAAGAACTCGAGCATTCACCTTAAGCTGAAGAGCTCAAAGACAGCACTCAGGCCAAGAGTTCAAACCCTACCCTCCGTAAAAATAGGTAAGAAACAGCAATGAGGCCCAAAGATTAGGTCTACTGACCGCAATAAAAAAGCATTGAGGTTGAAGTGAAGAGCTGGTTAAAAATATTAAAATAAGACAGAGGCTGGTTGCTTATGCCTGTAAATCCTAGCTACCCAGGAGGTGGAAATCTAAGGGCTGCAGTTCAAAGCTAGACCTACCAAATGTCCATGAGACTTGTGCATGTAATTACCAGTACGAGGAATTGAACTTGCCCTGTTTTACTCAAGGCGAGAGTCCTACCACTCCAACATTTTGGTGATTAATTGGAGATAAGAATCTCAGACTCCGGCTGGGAAGTTGGCTCAGTGGTTGAGTGCTTGCCTTGCATGCATGAGACGTGGATTTGTTTCCTCAGAACCACATATACAAAAAAAGCCGGAAATGGTGTTGCAACTCAATTGATAGAGCGCTAACCTTAAGCTGGAATGCTGAGGGACAATGCCTAGGCCTAGAGTTCAGGCCCCACAACCAATGGAAAATAAAAGAACCTCAGACTTTGCTGCTCAGACTGGCTTCAAACCAAGAGCATCAGATTTCAACTTCCTTAGTTGTGCTGGGCTTTGCCTGAGACTTTTCAAAAAGAAAGAAGCTGGAAGTTGCGCTGTGACTCAGTTGGCAGAACTGAGCAAAATCTCTGAGGCAGTGGCCAGTCTCTAGATTGAGAAAAAAAAAAAAAAACCATAAAAACTTTCAAAAATAAATAACACAATGTAATACAAAAAATTTTAATATGATGCAAAGGAAAACTGTTTCTTTTAAATGCAGCAAACAAGAACACACTACAAAATTTCAAAATAATTACTGAAAGTAAGGGGAAAGGAAAATTTTTTAAAATTCATGCAAATATTAAATCTAAACTGACATGACCAAAATCTAATGTTATCAGAAACTTATCTCTTACTTTTCTCTCACTTGTAAATGCTTACAAGCAATTGTCCCTCCAGTTTCAGCACTAGTATGGTGATTTGGAAATGACCTTTCTATGCAGCCTTGTCTGAATAGGGATCTTCCTTCTTTAGCCTCGAGTTAAACTACAGCCACTGCCCTCATTTTAATTCACAAATCCTTTAAAACTCAACCTCAATATTCAAATGATGGGTCATATGTAAAAGAATGAATAAACATCAGAGATCCACCAGAGATCCTCTGAGGAATACAATCATAACAGTAGAAGAGCACCGACCACTCAAGGCAGGTAACAGAAGGAAGATTTAGCATTTCTTTTTTTGGATGTGCAGGGGGTTGAAAACAGGGCCTTATGATTGCTAGGAAGGAATACAATTCAGTGATATTAATTATATCCACACTACTTTGTAACCATTACCTCTGTTGGTGGACTTTCTTTTCAATAATGATGGAATCCACACAATCATTGAGTATTAATCACCCCCAATGACCTGCCCCAGAAACTTTTAATCTTCCATTTTTCTCTTATGAAATGGTTTAGTCAATATATTTCACATAATAGATTATTTTTGTGTCCATCGATGACAGATATATATTAATTGCAGCCTTTTGTGGATGAGTCATCATTTATGCATACCTCACGTTTTATAAACCTATTCATCTGATAGACACTCCAGGTGTTTACAACTCCTGACTATTGTAAACATTGCTGATGTTATCGTTGGCATGTGAGCTATTGGTTTTTGTTTGCAGTTCTTTTGGGTATACAATGAGCAACGGAATTGCTGGGTTATGTGGTAATGCTATGCTATGTTAGAAGAATGTGTCAAATTCTAACATAATTGCTATATCACTTTCATCACCACAGAAATGTGGTACAAATGGTCAGTATTTCAAATCTTCCACAGCTGTGCCCTAAAGGATCATTTTTTTTTTACTTTTTACTTGGTTTTATTTAGGCCATGCAGGTCTTGAACTATGTAGCATTGTCTAGAGCTGAAGTGAGAACAATACCAAATGCCACTGACCCAGCCTCCGAAAACATTTATTCTGGTAGTCATTTTTTCTAGAGATAAATTTTAGTGATTATATGCATGTTAACTCTTTTAAAATAAGGTTTTGAATTTTAAAATGACATATAATTGTAATGACTCTGTGTACCATCTTTATTATAAAAAAAATATATTTACTAAAACTATAAAAAGACAAAAAGGGTTTGAACTATCTGAGTTAGATGTCAGCATCCCAGTAGAAAAATACATTACAATCACAGTCTGATAAAGACCCAAGCGAAATAACACAATAAGAGCTCATCTAAAGTAAAATGAAGAGCAAGGACTGGGGCAGGAGTAGAGCACTTGCTTACCAAGCAGCCTCTGAATCAAAACCCCAATACTGCCAAGGGATAAATAAAATATTAACACTTAAGAAAAGGTGCATATTATAGTATGATGGATGACATGGAGGTACACATCTGTACCTAGGCAGTAGAATTATGAAGTTAAGAACAGTCTTGGCTACATAATGAGACTCATCTTGAATAACATAGAATAAAATAAATCAAACTACATTTTTAAAGACTAAGGTGTAGTTTAAATATAATTCAAATCGTTTGCATGTGCAAGGAATTGATATAATGCACAAAAATTATATGCTTTAATAAGTACAATGTCAGTTTATCAGTGCAGTACAAGGTGCCCTTTGTCTGGAATCCATCCTAAGACAGTTGGTCCACCTGTCTTCTGGGATAGACTGAGGGCGTTGCTGGGCAAACTATATTTTGATCTCCATTCTTGGGTCCCACTTACAAATCTTTTTTTAGTAGACCACCTACAAATCTCTCCCATCCCAATAACAGCCTCCTGGCTTTCAAGTGAGGTTATCTTTGATATCTCTTAGGGCTCTCCACTCTTGGCTGGAACTGCTCTGTTCCTAGGCCCAAATTCAGCAGCTTGTTCTGAGAAGAGTGGTAGCTATTTTGCTAGCCAACTCTGTCCTCTGCCATCTCCTCCTCAAATTAGTCTTTGGTATCAGTATGAATCTGCTCAGATGGTAGAGCCAACCTGGGCTGGCTTTGAACCCTGATCCTCAGATCTCAGTCTCCCTTGCACCTGGCATCATTTCTTCCTTCGAGGAATACTTCAGGGGGATAGAATAGCACAGCACCACATACATTTGTTAGGAATTGCCCCAGGGTGAGCCAGATGCTCAGACTCAAACCACTGACATTGATATTGCCTTTGGTGTCCAATAGGATGTTGTTGGACTTAAGGTCGTGTGTGATTCTGTTTTGGTATAGGTGGTGAACAACACTTACAATTTTTATGATGAGCCTCCTGGTTTAATCCTCATATTGATGGCAGGATTTTCAGATCCACCCCAAGAGGTATCCCCTAATGGCCAGTTCCATGATGAGACATACATACTCTTCCTTCTCCATCACTTAGTACAACCTAATGATGTGTTTGCGCCATACCGTCTTAAAAATGTTCACTTCATTCTTTATCCAATGATGAGGACTCTCACTTCTAGAGTATTTTAAATGCCACATCCTTGTCTGTGAGTTGGGGATGTGCCAGCTTCACTTGTCCATAGGTACCTTTGTGGATGAGCTCTTTCATCTGGTATTGTTCGGTGATCTCTTCCTTCAAAGAGCTTGAGCTTGATTCTTTGTGTTCTTCCATCCTTCTGCTATTATGGCAGGTAGCAACCCTACCTAAAATAAACTAAATAAAATATTGGAAAACCCAGAAACAGTAAAAAGCAATACCAAAATCCAAACAACAACCAGTCCCCACAAGCAAAACAATCAGCTTTGAGTCAGTCCAGCGGGTCCTCAAGCAAGATCTCCCAGATCTGTTAACTGACATAGGTTGGAACATGGTGGCTTCCTATATATCCTGCATGGCCTCACAACTTGGAGCAATCACAACCAGGCATAGTGATATCATGGAGGAAATGGACCAATCAGAGTCTGGGCCAGTGAGGTCCCAGAAATAGTGGACCAATCACAGCCTGCCAAAATTGACACTCTACCTCTTAGGCCTCAAAGACTGTTACTAAGGACTCCAGGTGGGTTTGAAGTTGCTCTGGTCTTTATCATGGCATTTCTGAAACCACTAGGACAGTGGTCAAAATCCTCTGATTTTCTAGAGGACTACTGCATATTATAAATTGCTTCAGTGGTGACACTAGCTAATAGCCTCCATTCTTGATGGCCACCTTATCCTATGTCTTGTTCCAGCAATGGCCCTGCACAAGGCCTCCCTCCTTCTCAAGGACACCTGTGTCCTACAACTTCCTCCTGAGAGACAAGTTCCAGGCTGGATTTGAGCCACAATCCTCACAATTCACCTTCCTGAGTAGTTAGGATTACAGGCCTTAGCCATCGGTAGGTACTTAGCTCATCTCTTACATTTGGAAGAAGTATATTCGTTAGAAAGGTGGGTTTTCGATATGTCCTTTTAGCACTTTAAATTTGTTGCCCTTGCTGTCCAATAGTTAACCTATTTTCTCATGAGAAATTTTTCATAATATCATTGAAGGTTACTTGGGTGTGATGAGTTGTTTCTGTGCTTTGGGAAGTTTTCTGTCTTTATTTAATTAAAATGTGTCTTAGTGTGGACCTGGGTAATTATGTTAATTGACTTTTTGAGCTGCTAGATTCCTGCATAGAAGGGTTCATGCGTTCAATCAAAATTGGGAAGGTATTGGTTATTATTCCTTCAAATACTATGTATTACTTTTTTCCCTCTGTACTTTAAACATATATACATTATACATATATATTCAAATTGTATATTTTAATATACATATACATACCTACATATTTATATTACATATACATTTATATACATACATTTATTATCACACAGTTTCCACTTTTGTGATTGTTTATGGTAGGAAGTTTAATTGATCTATATTAGAGTTCAAAGTTTTCCTCTTTATTTCTAGATAAAAGTATGCTTTTCTTGGCAAGGATATTGAAACAGCATCAAAGCACAGCTAGACTCTCTCTCTCTCTCTCTCTCTCTCTCTCTCTCTCTCTCTCTCTGATTTCCCATCTCTGTCAGGTTTTTGAGCACAGGGTCATTGCTTATTGGGTTCTTCTAGTGTGTGCTGTGATCTTTTGCAATGTCATGATCTGATTCAAAGGCCACGAGGTCTGTACCTGGAAGTGGAGCTGCTCCAAAGTCAACCTGCATGGCAAATGACATAGCTAGCAAGATCAATAGAAAGCCCACGGACTGGGAGAAGATCTTTACTAGCCATACAACGGACAAGGGTCTCATATCTAAAATATACTTGGAACTCAAAAAATTAAACCACCGAACAACAAATCCTCAAAGAAACAACTGCCCAATAAGTAAGTGGGCGAAAGACTTAAAGAGAAGCTTCTCTGAAGAAGAAAGAAGGATGGCCAATAGACACATGAAGAAATGTTCAACATCCCTAGCCATAAAAGAAATGCAAATCAAAACAACATTGAGATATCACCTCACTCCAGTTAGAACAGCAAAAATCAAGAACTCTAACAACAACAGATGCTGGAGGGGATGTGGACAGAAAGGAACCTTACTTCATTGTTGGTGGGAATGTAAACTTGTTCAACCACTTTGGAAAGCAGTATGGAGGTTCCTCAAAAGACTCCACATAGAGCTCCCCAACGACCCAGCAATCCCACTTTTGGGCATTTACCCAAATGATCACAAACAAGGCCACACTAAAGCTACCAGCACAACTATGTTTATTGCAGCATTATTTACCATAGCTAAGACATGGAACCAACCCAGATGCCCCTCAGTAGATGAATGGATCAAGAAGATGTGGTATATATACACAATGGAATTCTATGCCTCCATCAGAAAGAATGACATTTCCCCATTTGTTAGGAAATGGAAAGGCTTGGAAAAAATAATATTAAGTGAAGTAAGCCAGGTCCAAAGAAACATAGGTCCCATGGTTTCCCTTATTTGCAATATCTAGTATAGGTATGAGTCAAGCGGAAAAAGTCAGATAATGTGATGTTAGGAAAACAAAACCTCAAATATGTATTTTAATGTTTTTGTTTCTTTCATGCATGTGTTTCTAATGCATTTATAAGATTATTTCTTTGTTGCTTTGTATGTCCCTCCCCCACAGTGTAACCCCTGCTTTCACTATATTTGATGTCAGTATAACATGTGGAGGAGACGGGGACAAACAAGTCGTTTAAGGATTCAGGTGGACCTGTTGCAACAATGAGAAGTACAAAATGTCATGTCAAAACCAGCTTTACAATGTCGGTGGGGGGGGAGGAGGGGGGGTATGATTGGGTGGGAGGGAGGGGGGAGGCTGGGAAGGGAGGTGAAGGGTAAACAAAGGAGGAGGATGCAATGCTCGGTAAGAAATGTATGCATTATCCTGCCCATGTAATTGTAACCCCTCTGTACAGTATGTTCTCAAATAAAATAAAATAAAATTTAAAAAAAAAAAAAAAAAAAAAGTCAACCTGCATGGATGTTGCCTGCCCCTGTCTTGATGTCAGAGCCCCTGTATCCACTTAGGAGGCCTTAGCAGATGCCCCTTTGACAGGACTGTTGGCTAGTGACTGTGGACAGCACAAGGACAGCCTCTTGTTTTACCTATCAGAAGTCTGCAGTGGAGCCTGGGGGTGTTCTTCTGTTGGAGGATATGCTTGGAGCAAGGCAGGGGTTGAATAAGCCTCACTGTGGCCTGACTTCTGGGGCACAAAAAAGGCCAAGTATTTCTCTGGGCTCTTTTCAGAATATATGGGCAGGCTCAGGAGCAGAACCTGAGCTCAGGGGGCCCCTAAACACAGGGTGGGCAATGAAACTGGGAGGGGCAGGGCTGTCCAGGTTGGCACGGGGCAGATGATGAGCCTGTATTAGTAGTCTGCTGGCTTACAAATGAAAAGTGATGCGTGCTTGCTACCCAGACATATCCCACTAAGACTGGTTGCACCAGAGAGTCCCATGCTAGTGGGGGGAAACTGCTAAAGACAGCAGTAGATGGACCAGGAGCAGTTGGCGCTCTTTGTGGGCAATTCAATGCTGGCTCTGGCAGGGGGAATCTGAAGGTTCCCTAACTCTGCAGTTCTAGGGATACATGAGCCCAAGCAGACACCAGGCTTGGCCAGCTGCACACTGGGCAGGCTGGTAGGTGAAACCTTGCTGGTTGGCTTTGCAGAGTCCTCAACCTGGCACACCTGGCAGCACAAAAAACTGCCTAGCATCTCCTGAATCATAGAACTTGGAGACAGCACCTCTCCTAACTTGGACATGCAGTGTCCAGCTGTCTAGAAGCTGCTGTGGTCAGTGCAGGTCTGGGAGGAATGGCAGGTCTGCTGCTGGAGGGAGCAGATGCCCCTTCCAAGGCATCTAGGGGGAAGGGGAGCCCCTGGAAATAAGCTGGTCTGTCCTGCCCAAAGAGAACACCTCCAGTTTGTTTGACTGTTTGGTTGGATGGAGGGTCTCCCCCTGGGGACAGTGGTATTAGGAGACTGTGTTGTTGAGATTATCCCAAAATTAAACCAGTCGCTGAGGGAGCAAAAGAGTAAAGCTTCCTGAACTGCCCATGGCAGGTGGAGTTAAGGTCATGACAGCTTCTCTCTTGAAAGATCCCGAGGCTTTGTCACCAGAAGACAAGTAACATCATGCTGGCATGGAGTCTAATGATTTTAGGAAATTTATCAGAGAGCCTTACTTGGCTTGTATGTCACTCAATTGGGCTCACACTGGGTGGGAAGTTTGGGCTTTAGAGCTGGGCATGACAGCTTGATCTTTTTGATCCAACACCTTCTGGAAGGTGTTGGAATTTTAGGAGGTCTGAGTACATTATGAGATTATGTGTGTTCCTCTGAGCTTCATCCTTGGTTTGTGACAGGGATGAGCCCTCCCTTCCTGCTGTCATGGTGCCCTCAGGGTGTGGGTTGGTTTCTGGAAGGTAGAAAAGATTAATGTGCCTTCTAATCCCTGAGGCTCACTAGGAAGGTCTGTTGTTTGCAGGGAGGATTGTGTCATTGGGAGGTCTTTATGTTCTTTGAGTAAGGGAATCTACATACTTCAGAGCACATCTAGGCTTTCTCTCTAAATGTTTAATTTCTGTGGAAGACTGGTATCTAAACGCCTAAAAGTTTAAGGCTCCAGAGGCTTTCTAGGTTTCCAGACATATCCAGGGATCCAGGGCTTGTTCTTTTTCATCTTACAAAGACAGCTCTAACATCCTCCCTTAGTCATGGTATACTGAGCCCTTTGGCTCTGGCATAAATGAGGAAAGACAGGCAGGGCTGTTGCTAAGGAAAGCAGACAGGGCTGCATTGTTGCTGAGAAAAGGCAGGCAGGCCCTCTCTTGTTACATAGTTTCATTTTATTTCCCATTGTTGGTAAATAAAGCCTCCTGATTGGACTTCAGGAACTGTCCACAATCATTTCTCCATTACTTTTCCCTGCTCTTACCATACTGCCTTTCCATTTAAATTCATTTTTACTTTTAATTTTTGTCAGAAGCAAAGAGGCAATTAAAAAATCTATATGTAATGTTAATTTTTATTCTTTTTTTGGAGGGGGAAATCGTGGGCTTGAACTCCGGGCCTGGACGATGTCCCTCAGCTCTTCACCTCAAAGCTAGAGCTCTACCACTTGAGCCACAGAGCCACTTTCGGGCACTTTTCTGCTTATATGGTGCTGAGGAATGGAACCCAGGGGCTCATGCATGCAAGGCAGGCACTCTACCACTGAGCCACCTTCCCAACCCATAGTTTTTATTCTTGAATTACTAAAATTCATGCAGAACATGTCAATTCAAGCAGCATAAAATGGCAGACGGCATGAGTTTGATCTCTGTCCCTCTCCTGTGGCTCTCTTGCTCTACCCTTGGTTGACCACTCCTACTAGTTAGTTATGTATCTCTGCATTTAAAACAAATGTGCACAAAGGAGAAGCTATTAAAAATAGACTAGCCCACAGTTACCCAAGGTCCTCCAAACCTATCTTACTAAGAGGCCAAATTTCCAATTCACACTATGGAGAGTCAAACTTCTACACTCAGGTTCAAAGACCTGAACCAAGTCTGTGCTGGAACCACATGACTGAAGTTGGTAGCTCATTGTTCACTATGGAAGAAGTCTGCAATAGCTGGAAATCTGCTCTCTGCCTTTCCCACTAAGTCACAGTGTCAGGTATGAGAACTAAGGAGTTACACAGGCCATTTAGAGGTTACTAGACTTTGGGTTTTAAGTTTTGTAATTCCAAGTTTCACTTCAGATCAAATATTGGGCCTGCACAGCAGCAGCCCAAGAGAAAATGATGTCCAGAACTTTTGTAAGTGTCTCAGAATATTTGAATTTGCTTTTATTGATTTATCTTTTTTCCTACAATGCACACCTGTGGTCAAATGGGGGCTTTCTTACGGCTTAAGGAATTTTTTATAACATCACGATGAAATTGAAATACCCAGCTATAACTCTTTCTCTAAAGGAATACTGATGGATTTGGCCGTAGGAGAGTTCAAGCTGATGACCTCCAATATTCTAGGCAAGGGTTCTATTACATAAGTTCCCTACTCCAACCTTTGTTCTTCACTTTGAGCATATCGGCACACTGCCTTATGGATTTCAAGAATGCAGATGTAAACTATCTGTTAAGAAACTGTCTTTGGAAAGGATGATGCTCTCTTTTCTCTCACTCTTATAGATGTTAATAACCCGTTTCATGGAGCTGTATGGCATAAGGCATTTTGCTACAGTATCAGATGATTCTGAAGTGATATCACTATTCTTTTAACATCAATCATTCTAGATTTAAAGAAAAAGACCTTGAATATCTTGAGTAAATTGATGAGGTCTTTAAAATCCAAAAGTTAGAGCAGCTGTTCAGATTTTGGATTCCATGAAGTATCCTACTGGATTTAATTTTTAAGTGAGAAAACAGCTGCTTTCATGACCCACCGAACTATAAAACTTTCTTGGTCTTAGTTACATTGCATTTTAAGGTAAATGACAAAAGTGCCAACTTATTGACTTTATAAGGGACTCAGGATTACATAATTAAATAGTTGTCAAAATTTACTGAGTTGAATAGAGAACGTGCTTAATTTATATTAAAGTAGTAATGTATTGCCATTAATACAAGGATGGATTTTATTAGTAAATATTGAAAAGGAAAAAAAGTATTTCTATAGGGGATTCATTCTGGCAATAGTCACTTTGCAGTAGGCTGATCCTTCCTGCCTTCTTTCAAACGCATGATATTGTTATATGTTATTATGCAAACGTGTGTTATTGTTTTAGTTCCTCTCAAGAGCTATAGGGCTAATCTTGAATTCCATTAAGAAAACACCAAAGTGCATACTGATATTATAACTTTTTATTTATTTTTTTGTTGGTCATGGGGCTTGAACTCTGGGCTTAGGAGCTATCCTTCAGCTCTTCAGCTCAAGGCAAACACTCTACCACTTGATCCACAGTGCCACTTCCAGTTTTTTGGTGGGTTATTGGAGAAAAGAGTCTCACGGACTTTCCTGCATATTCTGGCTTTGAACCGTGATCTTCAGGTATCAGCCTCCTGAGTAGCTAGGATTGCAGACGTGAGCCACCAGTGGCTGGCTCTGATATTACGATTTTTAAAGACCAAAAATGATCTATTGTATGTTTCCAACAATACATAAAGTCCATAACAAATAAAGACTTTAATGTTATTTTAAGCAGTTGTGTAAGGGGATTATAATTCAACAAATACGGACACCTCATATGCCTTAACTAATTCTTTGAATTTTCTCTTTATTGTCAAGTTAAAAAAAATCTGGATCCACTTTAGTGAAAATTTCCAATTGGACCCTTTGTCATGTACCCTCTGCACCTAAAAATACATAAGAATTCACTTTGTTTTTAAATTGTTGGAGCAAGTTCCAAGACCTGCATATATGTTGAATGGAAGCCACTGGTGTATGTTTGCCTCCTGCACATGGCCAGCGTTCTAACAGGATCACACATGAGGACATGGATAGTACTAAAGGACAAACTTTTGGGATCAAACGCTAGGACCTGGCAGCCACTAAGGACAGAAGTCATTGGCTGATGCCCTTGTAGTTCCTGCAACACTGCGATGGCTGCAGCAATGGCATCATTCTGTGCGCCTCGCATACCTGTAGAAACCTTGGCAACAGTCCTACAGGCTCAAGACTAAAAGAGCCAGTGGGTTCATGCCAACCTGTGATTGGTCCATTGCAGCCATTGTAGGTGGTGTCTGCAGTCCATTAAAGTGCTGAGATTTCCTGGTGACCTACTGGACTCAGTTCTACATTGAGTGTGTGGTGTTTTTTTTTTTTTTATTTGGAGGGGGGCTATGTTTTGTTTGGGTTTGAGTATTTCCTTTTGGTTATTGCTCTGGGGTTGTTATTTGCTTAGCTAAATTTAGGTAGATTTACTTCTTGCCATCCTAGCAAAAGATGGGGGAACACAGTGAATTATCCTCAAGCTCTTAGGAAAAGGAGATTTTCACTGAACAAGACAGTATGAAGGAGATTATTGGCTACAGCAGGAGATTTTCCCTGAACAATACAGTGTGAAGGAGGAGATCATTGACTATGGTAGCTATGGATATGTAAAGTTGGCCTAGCACCACCTCATAGACACTAAGGTGGTAATGAAAATAATCCTAAAAGGAGAGTTCAACAATTGTCAGATCAAATATGAGATGGACAGGCCGGGATTGTGGATCAGTGGTAGATGTTTGCCTCGCATCCACAAGAACAGAAAAAGCTGGAAGTGGTGCTGTCGCTCAAGTGGTAGAGGACTAGACTTAACCTGAGGAGATCAGCCACAGTGCCTAGGCCCAGACTTCAAGCCCTAAGACCCACAAAAAAATAAAAAAAGTAGATGGATATTATTACGTTTTTCCATCACTCACACATGATTAGGTCATACCAGGTGAGGGAAAAGGATGAGCATCAATACCTGGCAGTGGAACTGACCATCTAGAGACCTCCTGACATATATGTGAAAATCATAACACCTATTCAAGAATGAAGTCACGAGATTGTTCAGATTGTGAGTACTGTGCATTACTTTAATGAATATATAAATGAACACTGAGACATTAAACCCAATAACATCGTTTTGGATGACAAAGGCAATGTGAAGGTCAATGACTTTAGCATGAGCATGAGGATTTCCCAAGGGTAGTTGCTGAAGGACATATTTGGTACCTTAATTTTGTCCCTATAAAATATTCCTGCATGGAAATTACAATGGTTGCAATGGAGACATCTGGTGTTTGGCAGTCCTCATTTGTATTCTATGGGGATGGCACATTTCCCATTTGAATATATGAATTTTAGCCAGATAGAGGTAATTGTCTTGGAGGTCACATACATTTCTCCATTTACTTGTCTCCAAAAGAACAAAATATTATCTTGAAACTGAAAACTGCAGACCCAAAGGAGAGGCACAGTATGGAACAAACAATAAAGATTGGCTCAACCAAGTTGAGGAATATTTCCTCTGTCCTGATGAGCTACTATGTAATAAGCTAAACCCTATTATTCTTGCACTCATATGTGATGGGGTACAGCCTGCCTGATATGTACAAATCTATATTGGACAGGACATTCAAGGAAATCATTAAAGCAGAATGACAGCAGTGAAATTAAATCAGTGCCTTCAATTATTTCAGTGTGCCCATCTTCTGCAGATATATAGTATGTACATATGTATATATTTCACAAATATATTACATATTAAATATGTTATATGTAATTATATATGCGTAAATATACATAATTTTGGAGATGGAGTTTCATGGAATTCTCTGCTTTTGCTTCAAGCCAACATTCTCCTCATCTGAGCCTCCTTAGGTGCTAGGATTATAGACTGGGGCCAGGCAAAACATTTCCTAATAAATGAAACAGAGAGCCTGTCTTTAACTTTCAAGGAACATTAAAAAGTGAAAGATAGTAGAATGATGAATGTAACATAAAAGACTTAAGTCCTTGCAAAATTTCCAAAACTTATTTCATACAAACATTAGAGGACCGTGTTACTAGATTTATCGTTTACAAAAAGATTAATAAAAACTTAAACACAGATACAGATCCCAGGTGGAAGTGTGAAATTAAGTGGAAGGCCCATAAATTCAAGTCCTAGTACTGACCCATTACCATATATAAAATTAATTTTCAATGTGTTTTATTATAAAAATACTGTACAGAGGTGTTTCAGTTACATGAGCAAGGTAATGAGTACATTTCCTATCAAGCATTGTTGCCTCCTCCTTTTTTTTCCCCTACCATCCCTTCCCTCCCACCTAAACAACTACCACTCCCAAAGTTGTAAAGGTCATTTTCAAGGTAGTGTCTTGTACATCAAATTTTTACAATGGGTCAACCTGTATCCTTAATTAACTATTTTGTGTTTTCCCTTACCGTCCCCGAATTAGAGAAGTAGATGTACAAGATGCAGGTTACCAGAATCAAATATAGTGAAAACAGGGTTTATACCATAGGGGAGGAATATACAAAGCAACCAAAAATCACATGATACCTTATAAATAGGTTAGAAACAATAGCAAGAAAGGAAAAACTCCTTGCTTCCTTATCTTGAGGTTTATTTCACTCAACTTCATCTTATCTAGTCATATGTACATAGATTTTGACCTTTTCTGCTTGTCCTAGACATGTACTAGTTATTGCAAATAAGGGAAACCATGGGACCTATGTTTCATTGGACATGCCTTACTTCACTTAATATATTTTTATCTCAAGACTTTCCATTTCCTAACAAATTGGGCGATGTCATTTTTTCTGATGGAGGCATAGAATTTATATATATATATATATGACATTTTCTTGATCCATTCCTCTACTGAAAGGCATCTGGGTTGGTTCCATATCTTAGCTATGATAAATAATATTGCAATAAACATAGCTGTGCTGGTAGCTTTAGTATGGTCTTATTTGTGATCAGTTGGGTAAATGACCGAAAGTGGGATGGCTGGGTCATAGGGGAGCTCTATGTGGAATCTTTTGAGGAAACTCCATACTGTTTTCGAAAGTGGTTGAACAAATTTATACTCCCACCAACAATGCAGTAGAGTTCCCTTTTGGCCACATCCCTTCCAGCATCGATTATTATATTTCTTATTTATAGCTATTCTAACAGGGGAAAGGTGGAATCTCAATGTTGTTTTGATTTGCATTTCTTTTATGGCTAGAGAAGTTGAACATTTCTTCATGTGGCTATTGGCCATTGTTATTTCCTCTTCAGAGAATTTTCTCTTTAAGTCTTTAGCCCACTTATTTATCAGGCAGTTGTTTATTTGAGGATTTGTTGTAGGGGTATTTAATTTTTTGAATTCCAAGCATGTTTTAGATATGGGACCCTTGTTTGTTGTATGGCTAGTGAAGATTTTCTCCTAATCCACGAGATTTCTATTGATTTTGCCAGCAATGTCCTATGCCATGCACAAGCTCTGCACTTTCGTGCAATCCCCATTTGTGCAACCTTTCTTTGATTTGTTCTGTTTCTGGGTCTCTATTAAGAAAATTTCAGCCTGTGCCAAGGAGAACTAGGGTTTCTCCTATTCCTTCCAGTAATGTTTTCAGGGTGTGTGCTTTGACTCTGAGGTTGACAATTAATTTTGTAGGCCAGAACTTATTTTTTCCCCATCTTTTGTGTTCATAGGATTGTCTGTATTATGTGTAAACAGGCTGCTCTACAAGGTATCTTTCCATGTCATACAGTAGGTATTACATGGCTCTATGTAAGTATTGGATAATGACATACAGCTTTCTAATGACTTACCTATAAAATCTATTAATGTTAATTAAGTGTCATGAAGAATGCCAAACCTCCATTTTTGTGTCCATCTCCGTCCTTGTTCTCCCTATTGTTTAACAGCTTATATCACACTCAGCATAACAAGCTGGCACATGGAACAGACATGAACTCGATGGATCCTAGCTGTGAGATGGCCCCAAATACAGAAAATATCAGAATCAAAGAGATTGAAGCAGTTGTCCAAGGTGCCTAGTTTATGAATGACTTCGGCTTCCAATGGTCGCACCTGCCTCTGTCAGAAGCCTGTTGATGGTCTGTCACCATCAAATCTCACACTGAAGCTTAACTTCTCAATGTAGCAGTGTCAGGAGGTGGAACCTTTAAGAGAGGTTTCAGTCATAAATAGATTAATGTCATCTCATCAACTCTGAAGGGACTAACATCATCGTCATTCTAGCACATGCCATGATGCCAAGGTCCTCTGTGATATGATGCACCTAGGGGGCCATAGCCCATGTGCTAGCATGCTATTTAGACATCGCATCCACTATTATTGTGATTGAAATAGACCTTTTTTCCGTATGAAGTATACAGCTTCAAGGATTTTGTTAAACCATGACAAAATGGACTGAGATGCTATTCTTTTTGTCTTTTTCATGGAACTGAGGAATAAACTGAAAGCCTTACACTTACTAGGCAAATACGCTACCATTCGTGCCTGCATTCCCCCAACCATTTTTTTTTCTTTTTCAGTTGGCTTTTCATATAGTTTTGTGCTAACTTCACTCAAGCCACCCTCATTACCCCATCCTCCTATACCTCTAACTCTCAATATCTGGGATTAGAGCCTGTGACACCACAATTTAACCCTTAGAATATACTATTCCTTTGGGGAAAGAGATACAGACCCCTGAGAAGCTTATGTGTGTTTGTCTGTGTGCTTGTGTGTGTGTGTGTATTCGTGAACTGGTCTTGATGATTTATTTTGTACTGAGGGTGAATCTTTCTGATGATTCTGCATTCTAATTCCTTTCACTGAAAAAGAAATGGTTCTCTGCGTGCTAGTGGCTCACAACTGTAATCCTAGCTCTTCAGAATGCTGAGATTTTGAGATAACACTGTTAAGCCAGGTGAGTCAAGAAAAGTCCATGACACGCTTATGTCCACTTAATCACCAAATATGTCAGAAGAGGAGCTGTGGCTTAAGTAATACAGTAATATTCTCAAGGAAAAAATAGGAATAGCACCTAGGCTCTTATCAAGGTTAAGGACCAGCACCCATACAAAATCTACAGATAACACTTGTGCTATTACAATGAGCTCTTGTGCTATTTAGAGTCACAATTATGTCTAATGGATTATCTGTACAGGACAGTTGCAGTAAAATTCTTGTATTTCTCCATAAGATATGTTCTCTCTGGACCATCTTTATGCTCCATTTTTGTCTCTGCAATGATGTCTTGATTTTGAAATAGAGGAAAAATTCAGTGATGAATTTGTTCTCTGCATCCCTCTCTCATCCATTATTAACATGTTCTCTCTTTTTATTTTTTGACAATCCTGGGGCAGGAACTCAGGGCCTGGGCATTGTCACTGAGCTTCTTTTTTGCACAAGACTAGCACCCTATGACTTGAGCCACAGTGCCACTTATGGCTTTTTCTTTTTATGTGGTACTATGTAATTAAACCCAGAGCTTCATGCATGCTGGACAAACACTCTACCACTAAACCACATTCTCAGCCACATAATCTCTTTTTAAAATATATCTGTCATGTTTACCTCTGTCCCATCTCTGAAGTCACTGCCACTGCTCTTGAATCTATCCTCAGTTTTACTCCTAACTGCCTTTCATTCCCTATAACTGCTGAATTGTTTTCCACTCCACCAAAGGAACTATCTTTCCTTTTCTTAAATTTCACACTTCATTGGCTAAAAATCAAAGAATAACTCAACATTACCAGTGTCTGAAATTGAGGACACTTAGAATAGTAAATAGCTTTTTCTACGTAGGTTTTAAGACGTGGAGCTTCAACTCTGGGCCTGGCCGCTGTCCATCAGCTCTTCAGCTCAAGGCGAGTGCTCCACCACTTGAGCCACAGTGCCATTTCCAGTTTTCTAAGTGGTTTATGGGAGATAATAGTCTCTCAGCCTTTCTTGCCATGGCTGGCTTTGAACCAGGAGCCTCAGATCTCATCCTCCAGAGTAGCTAGGATAACAGGAATAAGCCACCGCTGCCCAGCTAATAAATAGCTTTTTATGTGTATCAAGTGATACACAAGTCAGAACCTTGGGATATCTTTTATCTTCCAGTCTGGGAAGGATCTAACCCCACAATATGCCCTGCTAGACAACAAAATTAAAGAGATTCTACAAATGTAATTAGTTCCCACAAGATTTGGGTGTGAGTTACTTCCAAGGAGTGAGTGCAAAATAAGGCCTTTCTAGAAGTCAGTGACGCCAACAGAATGAATCAAACAGTAAGGAGAATATGTTTGTCAATAAAGTATGGAGGTGTCTAGGAGCTGACAAAAGTGGTTGTATGATAGGGGACCAGAAACACAGACTCACAACCACAGAACCTAAAGCATACCAGGCATCCCTTAAGCTTGGAAAAGATCCCTACATTCCATGAGAAACTATAGCCTGGTGGCCCCTGGTAGAAAGTGAGCAGCTGCTAGAGACAAACTACACCCAAGCTACTAAACTTATGTCCTACTATTGTTGGTATTTAATGGACAAACAAATACATTTGTGGTGATTTGCCACATATCATGACTAAATGAATGCATTTCTCAGAGTACTGGTGCCTCACACCTGTAATCACAGCTATATAGGAGGCGGAGATCTGAGGATTCAGATTCGAAGAGATCTCAAGCAGCAAGCAGCAATATCTGTGATATTCATATTGCCAATAAAAAGCAAAAATACTGGAAATGGTAGTATGGATTAAGTAGTACGGCACCAGCCTTAAAGGAAAAGCTAAGTAAAACACAAGACCCTAAGTTGAAACTCCAATACCAGCACATACACAAAAAAGAATGGAAAAATGAGAGCATTTATTGAAGACCATTTGGTATTTTCTCTGCTCTGTGTAAAACTCTAACATCTCTCACAATTTTTCTTGTGCTTGAAGAAATTTATTAAAATCTATAACACCACCTTAATGATATCTAACTACACAACTACACAAACATGTTGGTCACACACTTTTCAATATAGCATATTGTAATTGTTACTGCAAATAAAGTACCTTTCCTACTAATTTAATCTAATTAATCTCAGAAACTGGATTTGTATATTGATACTTCTCACAATACTTTATCTGAAATCAAACTTAAACTTCGTAACTCATCAAAAGGGAAAACTTATACTGTATCTTCAGGTATATTCCTTTCTGCCACTTTTCCTACAAATGAAAATTAATTAATTCCAGCACTTAATCCTACATCCCAAATTAATAGAAGACTCTGGTTAAAACAAAAAAAATTTAAAGTGTTATCAATTTCTGTTTAATTTGGACAAAGTATTTAAAGATATCTTTGGACTTCCATAGATATATCATATCCAAAACTTCATCCATACCATATAAATAAGTTCCCTAAAGGCTGTCTATAAATTCACATAGATGTTGCTCAATTCACTAGAGCAAAAGAACTATAAATTCTGACTTACAACTATAAGCATCCCATGACAATTTCTAGATCATTCCATTTTTCTCAGAACAATGAAGGCTGCCAAGAAACTCACTAATGGTGAGAGGAGAAAAAAGAGCAAGTTTTCAATGGCTGATATTTTACAAAAGCCTTATTTGCATGTGGGCACACACAGAAAGCTATACAATGTTCAGCTTTACGTGGAAAGAAAAGGTACTCATCCTACACAGAGAGAAAAACCCTTGGCAGTATAAAGATAGACTGAAGAATTACCTGAATGAATGTCTTCTCATATATTTCCCTCAATGTGCTTCATGGAGTTTTCTCTGGGACTCAATGCTCAATAAGGCAGACCTCGGTCATCCCAGCAAAAGCACAGACAGCCAAGACTCAGGTAACAGCCATTTCTTTGCTCTCCCTGTGGAAACATCACCAACCGAATGAAAAATAAAGCAAAGTGGATTTCAGGGGCACATAAAGAGAACCATAGTGCTTTGGGGACAAAGAAAACATGTGTGTGTGTGTGTGTGTGTGTGTGTGTGTGTGTGTGTGTGTGTGTGTGTGTGTGTGTGCTTGTGTGCTTGTGTGCTTGTGTGTGCTTGTGTGTTGGTACTGGTACTTAAAATCAGGACTTGGAAACTATCCTTTAGGAACTACACATTACTACACTTTAGCTTCTTTGCTCAATCCTGGTGCTCTACCACTTGAGCCACACTCAACTTTTGGCTTTTTAGTCATTAATTGAAGACAAGAGCAACAAAATCTCTCCTGGCCAGGATGGATTTGAACCTTTATCCTCAGATCTCAGCCTCCTGATTAGCCTGAATCACAGGAATGGGCGCCATCAATGCTGGCATTAGTGACAGACCAATGTACTGATTTCAAGCCCCAATACCAGCACAAAAACTGAAACCAAAATCATACTTCATAGCCTATAAATATACTGATAGCATATGAAACCAATATAATGAAATGTGGAGAAATGTGAAGGACATCAGAAAATGATTATTATTATTATTAGCTTTTCTAATTCTTAAAAACCTAAAATTATTTATAATTTTAAAAACCTAAAATTATTTATTTATAAAATGTAAACTGACTACAGAAGGCCCTTGTACAAGGTGTATGTCTCAAATGAGATAGCAGATGAGGACAAACAGAAAATGTTAAGGAAAACAAATAATTTTAGAATTCAGTGATTATTACACAGAAAATATACTTGAGTATCTGTACTTTGAAACTGTTTCAAGTAAGCTACACTAATGACAAAAACTACTCTTCTTCTCATTAATACTCCTCATGAAAAGAGGTTTACTTTATTCCCTTTATCTAGGAATGCTATGAATATTTGTTTCACTTTTCCCAAAATGACACTAAAGAGACTCAGTTTTTCCACAAATCCAAATTTTATACCTTAACACTTAAATCAAGTATATCAGGTATCTTCTTTGGGTTGGGAGTATTATAACAACTTTTAAGTTGTTCTTTTACCTTTGATGCCAGGGGGGGTGTGTATTTTCACAAAAGAGGACAGGAAAACACTCAATAGATCACCTGAAGGCTGAAATCTGAGGATCATGGTTGAAAACCAGGTCAGGCAGGCAAAAAAGAGACTCTTACCTCCAACTGAAAACCAAAAAGCTGGAAGATGTGGCTCAAGTGAGAAGGTGCCAACCTTGAGCAAGCAAAAACAAAAGGAAGGGTGGGGACAGAGGACAGCATCCAGGGCCAAACTTCATATTCAAAGACAATCTCACATATACACAAATAAATCTGACAACAATTCAGTTAACATCATCTGAACTCCCTAATGAGAAGTGTGCATGAGAATTTAAAAATATTTCTATTTTTAAGAAACACATTTAAGGAGTTCTGGGAAGATGGGAGAGGAGAACCTGGAGGATAAACAAGCTCTCACATAGGAAGCAGTTTTAGTGTTCCAGTGAACACTCCTAAGCCAGAGAATTTCACCAAGTGTGCCATTACAGTACAGAGAGTTTGGCCAGAGAGGGAAAATCCAGGCAAGGAGACAGATCTGAGCACTTGCCAGAGGTCATGGCTGCTGCTGTGGCGGCAGCTGCAAAGACGGCTGTAGCAGCCATACCTACAACACAAAGGGTCCGGGACAAAGGCACCAGAGGCAGCAGGTGAGTGAATTCTATTCAATACCAGCAAGAACTGACAAGGGGCAGATATCGTCATCCTGCAGATTGCAGACCAGAGACAACCCAGGAACCAAGACTGTCTTGAGTAAAACACTGACATTCTCACTCCTTCTCAAGGAGCAGAGGAGGGAAGGCCACCTCTCCGTCCCCCACTACTGGAGATCTCCATCTTTGATACTGACAAAGGCCTGGCTGAGCAGCTAGGTCCAACTCAGCCTTGGAAGAAAACAAAAGAGTCATTTAGCAGGTCACAGGAACCTAACCAGCCCTGCCAGGCTCAGCTCCACCCAGGAAAAATTCACACAGACCAAGCAGAGAAAACTCTTTCCCTGTGGGAGGGACTTTCTTCACTGGGTAAACAGAGCCAGAGGCTGCCACTCCCCACAGACAATCAATTGAAATTCAGTAAACATAAACCTTGAGAATGGCTTCAGGCTAGGCTCTTTGAGTGTCTCAGAAGTTAGCCCCTCAGGGAAAAGCTACTGTTTGCTGAAAGGCCTCAACTCTACCCAGAACATAGCCTCATCACAGCATCTCCAAACTAGATGAAACAGCCATCTCCCTCTTTTGTGATACTCAAAGCAGATCTCCCTCCCACTGAACTAGCCTGGGATGAGGATCACAAAATCCTGGGTAAAGCAGTGCATTTTTCTGCCTGTCCAAACAAACTGACTTAAGTGACCAATCAAGCCCCAGGAAAACCAAACACCACAAGCAGACCAGGGACTCCAACAGGACACTGGCTATGGACACAAGGGGATATAGGATCTTCCCATCCCGCAAAAAAATCAAAGAAATCTTTTGTACCTTTTTTTTAACTTTTTTAATTTTTTTTAAAAAATTTTACTTTTTAATTTTTTGAAAAAATTGTTCTCTATTAATCTCTTTTTTCTTCCTCTCATAATTTTTATTTTAGACTTTAGGTGTATATCTGTTTGTGCTATTTTTAGCTCTACTGAATGTTTTATCCTTTTTTCTTTCTTTCTCATTGTTTTCATTTTTTCTTCTTTTTCGTTCTTTTTTGCATGACTTAATTGCTGTTCTGCTCATCCCCAGATATACCCGACATTGATTATTAGACCTTATCCCATGTTGTGTACACACATAATCCAAAAATTTATTACTCAATTCAAAACCTCTTAGATTTAAATTCCTTAGTAGCAGTATTACCTCTTTATACCTATAAAATATTTTAAACATTTTTTTATTTTTTAGTTTTTCATGTCTCCTTTCTATCCCTCACCTCCTCTCTTCCTATCCCCGTTCTCAGAATACTACTTCTTTAAACTTGCATAATTTTAAGTGTTTCACTTTTTAATTTTAAATTTTTGTTTTTCCATTTTTTCTTGTCTTTTTTTCTTTTTCTTCTTGTTTTCTCTCTACTATCATCCTGTCCAATCCATTTTCCTCTTTGAGATAAGTACTTGGTTAATTTCACTCTCCCTTTACCTTTCCACATCTCTAATCCTATTTTCACCCACATTTCTCCCTAATTTCTGCCAAATTCTTCTTTGCTGTTTGTGGACCATTAATACATAACGGTTTGATATTGAATAAATTGTATCTGTTGAATTAGATTGTATCTGCAGAATTTTGACTGTGCAACTAAGGACATTGGTTGATGTGTTCTACCACAAAGCTGGTGTTACTCTTATCCCAAATGGGCAGAACAAGCTGGAAAAAAACACAAGAAAAATGGCAAGTCCAGGGAGCTCAACTCCCACTCATTATAATCAGGGAGCAGAACAGATAATGAATAATCCACAAAAAAACTCTACAAATACTACTGGTAAACATGGTAAATGAAAAGATTGAAAACCTGCAAAGGACTCAGTGAGAGCATGATACAGAGAAAGAGAAGGCAAGCCAAAGATCAATAGAGGAATCTCATTAGCGTTAGGATGTTACTCAAAGCCTGATACAGGAATTACATGAGCAGATTGAGAAGACTAAAAGAGAAATAAAGGAATTGTGTGAGCAGGCTGAGAACAGAAAAAGAGAAAATCAGGAATGGAGTGAGCATGCTGAGAACACTTAAAGAGAACTACAGGAATTGGGTGCATGTGAGGAAGCTAATCAAAGTAATACAGGAATTGAGAGAGTGGGACGAGAATAGACGAAGATCAATAGAGGCATCCATGGAATCCATAAACAGAGAGCTCAATGAAGTCAGGGAGACTACAAAGGGAATGCTGAATGGAACCCAACAGAATGAATAGGAGTCCAAGGAAACCATAACCGATCAACTAAGTGATTTGAGAATAAACACTGAACACCAAATTAAGGAAGTAAAATGGTTCATACAAGTTCTATAACAAAGCTCCTACAAAGAACTTGAAACCATAAAAGGCGACCAATTAGAAGGAATAGACAAAAAAAAAGTAGAAATTTTTGACTGTAGGTGAGACCATTCAGAAGATTGAATCTTGGGGATTGAAGACAGCCTGGATATTATAGATTAAGAACCTACAACCATCGAAGACAAATCCAAGATGTATGATAGATCTATTCAACATTTGGAAGACACCATCATAAGCATAATGGTTGAAGAGGAGCACCTTTAGACAGAAATTAATGGTCTAGGAAATTTTTTTTAACAGGATCCTAGCAAAGAACTTCCCAAACATGCAAAAAGATAGGCCTATTCAGATACAAGAAGCTTTTAGAACTCCAGGTATACCAGACCAGAAGAGGCCATCCCACTGTCACATTATAATCCATACAAGATCAATTCAGACCGACTAAAAGATCCTTAAAGCTGTCAAGGAGAAAAGATTAAAAATCTATAAAGGGAAACCAATCAGAATCACCTCAGATTTCTTTTTATTTTATTTTATTTGTGAACATACTGTACAGAGGGGTTACAATTACATGGGCAGGATAATGCATACATTTCTTACCAAGCATTGCAGCCTCCTCCTTTGTTTACCCTTCACATCCCGTCCCAGCCTCCCCACTCCCATCCCACCCAACCCTTCTCCCCCACCCCCCGCACCGACCTTGTAAAGCTCGTTTTCGACATGACAACTTGTACTTCTCATTGATGCAACAGGTATACCTGTATCCTTAAACGACTTGTTTTTCCCCATCTCCTCCACAAGTTATACTGATATCAAATATAGTGAAAGCAGGGTTATACTGTGGGGTAGGGACATACAAAGCAACAAATAAATAATCTTATAAATGCGTTAGAAACACATGCATGAAAGAAAAAAACATTAAAATACATATCTAGGGGTTCATTTTCCTAACATCACATTATCTGACCTTTTCCGCTTGACCCATACATATACTAGACATTGCAAATAAGGGAAACCATGGGACCTATATTTCTTTGGGCCTGGATTACTTCACTTAATATAATTTTTTCCAAGTTTTTCCATTTCCTAACAAATGGGGCAATGTCATTCTTTCTGATGGAGGCATAGAATTCCATTGTGTATATATACCACATTTTCTTCATATACTGAGGGGTATCTGGGTTGGTTCCATATCTTAGCTATGGTAAATAATGCTGCAATAAACATAGTTGTGCTGGTAGCTTTAGTGTGGTCTTGTTTGTAAACATTTGGGTAAATGCCCAAAAGTGAGATTGCTGGGTCATAGGGGAGCGCTATGTGAAGTCTCTTCAGGAACCTCAATACTGATTTCCAAAGTGGTTGAACAAGTTCACACTCACGCCAACAATGAAGTAAGGTTCCCTTCTGTCCACATCCCCTCCAGCATCTGTTGTTAGAGTTCTTGATTTTTGCCATTCTAACTGGAGTGAGGTAGTATCTCAATGTTGTTTTGATTTGCATTTCTTTTATGGCTAGGGAGGTTGAGCATGATGTGTCTATTGGCCATCCTTCTTTCTTCTTCAGATAAGTTTCTCTTCAAGGCTTTAGCCCACTTATTGATTGGGCAGTTGTTTCTTTGAGGATTTGATGTTGGGGGATTTAATTTTTTGAGTTCCAAGTATATTTTAGATATGAGGCCCTTATCCGTTATTTGGCTAGTGACGATCTTCTCCCAGTCCGTGGGCTTTCTATTGATCTTGCTAGCTATGTCCTTTGCCATGCAGAAGCTCTGCAACTTTATGCAATCCCATTTGTCCAACCTTTCTTTGATTTGTTGTGTTTCCGGGTCTCTATTCAGAAAATTTTGGCCTGAGCCAAGGAGACCTAGGGTTTCTCTTATTCCGTCCTGTAATGTTTTCACACTCTCTGCTTTGACTTTGAGGTCTTTAATCCATTTGGAGTTAATTCTGGTGCAGGGTGATATATACGGATCTAGCTTTAGTTTTCTACAAGTAGTTAACCAATTTTGCCAGCACCATTTACTGAAGAGCCTGTCTTTCTTCCATTCTATTCTTTTAGATCCCTTATCGAAGATTAGATGGCTATAGGTCTGTAGGTTCATTTCTGGAATTTCAATTCTATTCCATTGGTCCTTAGGTCTGTTCTTATGCCAGTACCAAGCTGTTTTGATTACTATAGCTTTATAGTAGAGTTTGAAATTTGGTATTGATATTCCTCCAGCAGTGTTCTTTCTGTTGAGGAGTGTTTTGGCTATTCGGGGTTTTTATTGTCCGATATGAATTTTTGGATTGCCTCTTCTATTTCCTTGAAGAATGAGGTTGGAATTTTGATAGGTATCGTGTTGAATTTGTAGATAGCCTTGGGAAGTATTGCCATTTTCACGATGTTAATGTTTCCAATCTAGGAGCATGGGAGGTTTTGCCATTTTTTAAGTTCTGTGTTGATTTCCTTTTTCAAGATTTTAAAGTTTTCATCATAGAGGTCCTTCACTTTTTTGGTTAAGTTAGTTCCTAGGTATTTTATTTTTTGTGGGGCTAATACAAATGGAGTTTCTTTCCTAATTTCAGCCACACTTTTCTGATAGTTGGCATACAGAAAAGGCATTGATTCTTGGGGGTTAATTTTATATCCTGCTACTTTGCCAAAGTTTTGAATCACCTTGAGTAATTTGGGAGTGGATTCTAAGGGATTCTTTAAATACAAGATCATGTCGTCTGCAATGAGGGAGAGTTTTATTTATTCTTTTCGTATTTGGATACCCTTTATGTCTGCATCTTGTCTTTTTTTTTTTTTTTTTTAGTCGTGGGGCTAGAAATCTGGGCCTGGGCGCTGTCCCTCAGCTCTTCAGCTCAAGGCGAGCGCTCTACCACTTGAGCTACAGCGCCACTTCTGGTTTTCTGGTGGTTAATTGGAGATAGGATTCTCATGGTCTTTCCTGCCCCGGCTGGCTTTGAACCGCGATCCTCAGATCTCAGCCTCCTGAGTAGCTAGGATTACAGGCGTGAGCCACCAGCGTCCGGCTGCATCTTGTCTTATTCTGTAGCTAGGCATTCTAATACTAGATTGAAGAGCAGTGGAGACAGTGGACATCCTTGTCTTGTTCCTGAGTTAAGAGGAAATGGCTTTAGTTTTTCACCATTAAGTATAAAGCTGGCTGTCGGTTTGTCATATACAGCCTTTATTGTATTGAGGAATGTTCCATGGATTCCTAGTTTTTCCAAAACCTTCATCATGAAGGGGTGTTGGATCTTGTCGAATGCTTTTTCTGCATCTATTGAGATAACCATGTGGTTCTTATTCTTGCTCCTGTTCATGTGATGAATAATATTAATTGATTTGCGTATATTGAACCAGCTTTGCATCCCTGAAATGAATCGTGTTTGATCATGGTGCATGATTTTTTGGATGAATTGTTGAAGTCGATTAGCCAAAATTTTGTTGAGAAGTTTTGCATCAATGTTCATCAAAGAAATGGGTCTATAGTTCTCTTTCTTTGATGAGTCCCTGCCTGGTTTTGGGATGAGGGTTATGATGGCTTCATAGAATGTGTTCGATAGTGACCTTTCTCTTTCAATTTCATTGAAGAGTTGGAGGAGTATTGGTGTGAGCTCTGCTTTGAAGGCCTTGTAGAATTCCGCTGTAAAACCATCTGGTCCTGGACTTTTCTTAGCTGGGAGGTCTCTTATTGCTGTTTCTATTTCAAT
Source organism: Dipodomys spectabilis (assembly GCF_019054845.1). NCBI lineage: Eukaryota > Metazoa > Chordata > Mammalia > Rodentia > Heteromyidae > Dipodomys > Dipodomys spectabilis. Next base: position 618,545 of record NW_024870930.1, on the reverse strand, counting down.
GCTTGATATGGGCCTGTTAAGATGGTTTAACTCATCTTGGTTTAGTTTTGTCATGTCAATATTTGCTAGGAAAAGATCCATTTCTTTCAAGTTCTCAAACTTATTAGCATACAGTTTTGAGAAGTATTCCCTTATAATGTTCTGAATCTTGGTTGTTTCCGTGGTGATGTTTCCATTCTCATCTCTGAGTTTATTAATTTGGGTGTGTTCTCTTCTTTTTCTGATAAGATTTGCTAAGGGTCTGTCAATTTTGTTAATTTTTTCGAAGAACCAACTCTTTGTTTTGTTGATTCTTTCTATAGTTTTTTTGGATTCTAATTCATTTAATTCTGATTTAATTTTAATTAATTCTTTCCGTCTACTGGATTGGGGTTTATCTTGCTGCTCTTTTTCAAGGAGGTTTAGATGTGTCATTAAATTGTTGGTTTCAGATCTCTCTAATTTGTTGATGTAGGAGCTCAGAGCTATCAACTTGCCTCTGAGTACTCAGAGTACTCAGTGCCTTTGCTGTGTCCCAGAGGAGCTGGTAATTTGTGTGTTCATTTTTGTTGAATAGCATGAACATTTGAATTTCCTTTCTAATCTCTTCCATGACCCACTCATGATTCAGCAGTGTTTTGTTCAGCCTCCATGTAATACCGGATTTTCTTTGGTGGCTTTTGATGTTGGGTTCTAATTTTATTCCCTTGTGGTCAGAGCGAATGCAAGGTATAACTTCAATGTTTCTGAATTTAGACAAGTTTGCTTTGTGGCCTAAAATGTAGTCTATTTTAGAAAATGTTCCTTGTGCTGCTGATTAAAACTTGTATTTTGATGCTGCTGGATGAAATGTTCGGTAGATGTCTTTTAAGTCTAGTTGATCTATGCTGCTGTTTAGATCTGCGATTTCTCTGTTGAGTTTTTGCCGAGTTGATCTTTCTAGTGGGGAGAGTGGAGTGTTAAAATCCCCAAAAATTAATGTCTTTGGATCTATATGGGAATTGAGAGAAAGGAGTGTTTCTTGGATAAATGTGGGTGCTCCATTGTTTGGTGAATAGATATTTAGAATTGTAATATCCTCCTGAAGGAGAGATCCCTTAATTAGTATGTAGCAACCTTATTTATCAATTGTCACGAATTTTAATTTGAAGTCTATTTTATCTGATATTAGGATTGCAACTCCCGCCTGTTTAAGGGGGCCGTTCGCTTTTTAGATTTTGTTCCAGCCTTTAAGATTGAAACTATGTTTGCTTTTACAGGCAAGATGTGACTCCTGAAAGCAGCAGATAGAAGGGTCTTGTTTTTTAATCCAACTAGACAGTCTATTTCACTTAATTGGAGAGTTCAGTCCGTTAATGTTAAGAGATGACTTAGAGGTATGTGGGAGTTCCTGCCATGTTATCCACCTTCTTGGGTGTAGCGAAAACTGGGTTCTTCCTATGGTTCTTGGATTCTCAGTTTGGGTGCAGTTTCTTGGCCTTTATTGTGGTCTTGTTGGTTTTCTATGTGTAGGACATCTTTAAGAATCTTTTGTAGGGCTGGTTTGGTGTAGATGTATTGTTTCAATTTTTCTTTGCTATGGAAGCTTTTTATTTGGCCTTCAATTATGAAGGAGAATTTAGCTGGGTACAGTATTTTTGGTTGATAGTTGTTTGTTTTTAGGGCATGGCATACATCATTCCAGGCTCTTCTTGCTTTGATTGTCTCTGCTGAGAAATCTGAGTTGATTCTAATTGTTTTCCCTTTATAGGTGATTAATCTTTTCTCCTTGACAGCATTAAGAATGTTTTCCTTGGTTTGAGTTGATCCTGTGTGGATTATAATGTGACGGTGGGATGTCCTATTCTGGTCTGCTCTATTTGGGGTTCTAAAAACTTCTTGTATCTGAATAGGCCTATCTTTTTGTATGTTTAGGAAGTTCTCTGCTAGGATCCTGTCAACAAATTTCCTAGACCATTAACTTCTGTTTCTAGGTGCTCCTCTACACCCATTATCTTTAGATTAGGCCTTCTGATGGTGTCTTCGAAGTGATGGATAGATCTATCATATTTCTTGGACTTGTCTTGGATGGTTGTATATTCTTTCTCTATAATATCTAGGCTGTCTTCAATCCCCGAGATTCGATCTTTTGCATGGTCTAACCTGCTGTCAAGACTTTCTACTTTGTTTTTTTTATCTCTTTTCCTTCTAATTTGTCAGCTTTGATGGCTTCAAATTCTTTGTTGAAGCTCTTTTCCATCTTGTATGAATTTCTTTACTTCCTTAATTTGGTGTTCAGTGTTTATTCTCATCTCACTTAATTGATTGGTTATGGTTTCTTTGGAATCCCATTCCTTCTGTTGGGTTCCATTCAGCATTCCCTTTGCGGTCTCCCTGACTTCCTTCAGCTCTTTGTTAATGGATTCCATAAATGCCTTTAGTGATCTTTGTGTATTCTCTTCCTGATCTCTCAATTCCTGTATTACTCTTTGATTAGCTTCCTCCAGTTCGTGGGATTCCTGCAGTTCTCTTTGAGTGTTCTCAGCCTGCTCACGCCATTCCTGCCTTTCTCTTTGAGTATTCTCAAGCTGCTCATGCAAATCCTGTATCAGTTTTTGAGTAGCTTCCTCACGCTTATGATATTCCTGTATAAATTTTTGGATTGCCTCCTCTCTCTCCCTATCACTCTCATACAGAGTCCTTTGTATGTTTTCTATCTTTTCATTTATCATGTTTACCAGTAGTGTTTGTAGAGCTATTTGGGTACTCTCCTCTGGATTATTCATTATCTGTTCTGTCCCCTGATTAACAAGATTGGGAAATGAGATACCCGCATTTGCATTTTTCTTGTGTTTTTCCGGCTTACTCTGCCCGTTTGAGATGAAAATAGCACCAGTTTTGTGCTCGAACACTATCTTAAGGCAACCATCAACCAAAGTCTGAATTTGTACTGTCAATAGTCTACAGATACAATCTAGTTCAACATATACATCTATTCAACATCATACAACTATATGTTAATGGGCTTCGAACCGCAGAGAAGAATTTGGAAAACCAGAAAATATTAGGATTAGGGAGAGATGTGGGTAAAAAATAGGTATAGATTGGTGTGGGGAGGCACAGGGAGAGTTAAATAAGTCCTAATCTCAATGAAGGAAATGCGTTGGGTAGGATGAAAGTAGAGAGAGAGAAAAAATGAAGAAAGGGAAAGGGAAAAGAAAAGAGACCAGAAAAAATAGAAAAGTAAAAATTAATAATGTTATTGGTTATCAAAAACAATCTATTTGAGAAGAACGTGTATATAGTGAGAGAAGGGGAGGGACATAGAGGAGATGTGAAAAATTTAAAAATAAACATGCTTAAAATATTATATAGGTATAAATAGGTAGTACTGCTATTAAGGAATTTAAGTCTCAGATGTTTTGAATTGAGTAATAAATTTGTGGATTAAGTGTGTACACAATGGGGTATAGGGTCTACTAGTTAACTACAGGTTTATCTGAGGATGTGCAGGACAAGAGTTAAGTCACATAAAGAAGAACAAAAGAGAGGAAAAGGTGAAAAGGATAAGAAAGGGAGTAAAAAAGATCAGAAGTTCAGTAGAGCTAAACAAAAAACAAAAAAATGATTAAAAAAGAAAAAAACAATAGAAAGAAGACAAGAAAAAAAAGAAAAACGCACATTCACGTATCCCTAAAATAAAAATTATAAGAGGAAAAAAAAATTTACTGAAAAACAATTTTTTTTCAAAAAAGGCAAAAATTAAAGATTAATAAAAGTTTTAGAAAAGAAAAAAAATTTTTTTATGTATAAGGTACCAAAAAAAAAAAAGAAGAAGAAAAAAAAAGAAGAAAAAATGTTCTTTGATTTTTTTTTTTTGAATTTTTTTTGGGAGGGGTCGGGAAAAATCCTGTATCTCCCTTGTGTCTGTAACCAGTCTCTTGTTGGAGTCTCTGGTCTGCTTGAGGTCCTTTGGCTTGATTGGTTTCTTAAGTCAGATTGTTCGAACAGGCAGAAAAATGCTTTGCTTTACCCAAGATCTTGAGATCCCCTCCCAGGTTAGTTTAACGGGAGGGTGATCTGCTTTGAGAATCACAAAAGAGGGGGATGCAGTGATGAGGCTAAGTTCTGGGTAGAGTTGAGGCCTGTCAACAAACAGTAGCTTTTCCCTGGGGCTATTTTGTGAAAAACTCACAGAGCCCAGCCTGGAGCCATTCTCAGGGTTTCTATTTTTCAATTGATTGTCGAGGCTGCTAGAGGAAGGGGCAGCCTCTTGCTCTGATTACCCAATGAGGAATGCCACTCCTATGGCTGGCACCTGAGCTGGGGGACCTTTCCCTGGATGGAGCTGAGTCTGGCAGGTCACGCTGCCATTAAGTTCTTGTGATCTGCTAAATGACTCGTTTTATTCCAAGGCCTGAGTTGGAGCTAGCAGCTCCTCTGAGCTTTGTCGTTATCCAAGATGGAGATCTCCAGCACTGGGGGGGGAGGGGTGGCCTTCCCTCCTCTGCTTCCTGAGAAGGAGTGAAGACGTCGGGCTTCTACTCATGCCGAGTCTTGGTTCCTGGGTCGTCTCTGGTCTGTAAACTGCAGGATGAAGATGTCTGCACCTTGTCAGTTCTTGCTGGTGTTGAGTAGAATCCGCTCACCCGCTGCGTCTGGCTCCTTCATCCCGGACTCTCTGTGGCTCAGGTATGGTGCCCTGCAGTCGCCATTGGGACCACTGCCGCCGCCGTGGCGGTGGCTGACAAGCGCTCAGATGTGTCTCCTTGCCTTGGCTTCCCCTCTTGTGCCTAACTCTCTGTCCTGTGATTGCACACTTCGTGTGATTCTCTGGCTTAGGACTGTTCACTGGAACTCTAAAACTGCTTTCTATGCGAGAGCTTGTTCAGATTCCAGCTTCTCCTCCACCATCTTCCCGGAACTACAAACAATCTTTCATACACACATCATTGCATAACAACCTATGCATGCAAGTGCTAAAATGAAAAACAGTTTTAAATATTGATATGTGCTTTTATATTGTTAGGGCATCCATCATTTCAAATAGCCAATTTGTATAAGTTTTTATCCTGGCAGATTTCTGATGGATTGTTCATATAATTCTTGCTATTCAAAAGGCTGAGATCTGAGGATCAAAGTTTAAAGCCAGTCTGGACACGACAGTCTGAGAGATTATTATTTCCAACTAAACACTGGAAAAATACAAGTGGACCTGTGGCTCAAGATGGCAGAGTACGATCAAATTGTTTAAATAAAGATACAGTTGGACCCATGGCAACAATGAGATGTACAGGATGTTATGTCGAAAATGAACTTTACAACTTTGGGGTGGGGTGTGAGATGGGAAGGGATAGTAAGGGGCAACAAAGGATGAGGCAACAATGCTTGATAAGAAATGCACTCATTATCTTGCCCATGTAATTGTAAGCCCTCAGTACGGTATTTCCACAAAAAAAAGAAGGGGTGTTCCTAAATCAAAACCATTGTCCCAGAGGAAAAACAAAAACAAAACAAAACAAGAACAACAAAAGCATTATCTCCCTAGGTAGATCATCAGGTGACCTCCAGTTCTCTCCTCTCTATAGCATGTTTGATGAAATGAACAACTTCACATTTCTATAAAATGGTCCTATATATTTCCTTCTCCTCAATACACACTATGTGAATAGTATAAAGTTACATTTCTAAATGGACTATTTAATTTACTTATTGCTCTTGTTGTTAGATGCTATGTAGACTACAATTAATAACCATTAATTAGATATATCCTTGGCTATATTACTTTGAAATATGAAGGTGAATGAACCTACCTGTAGGTAAAATAGCAATCATCACTATGTTTTAAATATATTTGCACAGTAAACTCATTTAGTTAATAGAGTTGAATTGAATTCAACTAATATATTTATGTGTTTTATTGCCAATTAATTTCTGCATACATGCCGTCAAATTCGTTAAAAATCAACAGATGGATGCAATTATCCACAAGCATGAAAGCACATTGCTAAGAATGTTATGGTTGTTAATTATGAGAATAAAAAGCTTAGTTACTCTCATCAGAAAAATTGTTAGCATGGTAGTTTTTCATAACAATATTAGAAAGCAAATTCCGAAAGTTCACTGAGGAAACATCTATAGAAGCATTAAACATATTAAAAAAGTAATTCCATTCCATCTAATTAGTCAAAGAATTTGGCATTATGAATTGCTTCCTGCACAAGTGAGAATTAGATGGCTTCAGATGGCTTAAAGCCATTGACATAGAACATGGTCCAATTTACACAGCTTTGTGTGAACTGGATCTGTTTTACACCTTCAAACTTAGTTACTTCTCACCTTTCTCTTTATTCTCCACTAATGTAGACAAATCAGCATGAAATCCCTAACACAGGCTGCAGTAAATAACACAACTGAAATGATCTTGCAGTATACTTGGATTAACTACTTTTTTAAGTAGTATCTTCAAAGTGTCAGCCTTCCTCTCTCTAACATAAGTTATAGTTGACAAGTATTTCTAACCAATTCCCATTAACTTTTCTGCTAAATTATAATGTAACATTAGGATGTTTTTCAATAGGTTCATGAATGAGTGCTTTGATTTATACAATGAGATACATACTGAAACCTTAGTATGAACCAGAGCTAGTTTCATAATAGGAAAATCAAACTATTATTTTCAGATAAAGAACAACAGGTGATCAGTACTCACACACATTCATTCACATTTATTAGTTCATGCAGTGATAATGGGGGATGAGTAAAAATAATCAGAGTAAGATTGTATGTGGAGAATAGGGAACTAATTTACATGTGTTAGTAAATAAAGTGAGTTAAGGTTCTATTGGAAAGAAGAGCAATCCAGTTAGAAGGAAAAAAAAAACACAACTGTGAAGTGATAAAGAAGCATTAGGTAGCTTCCCATAGAGTTTTTATTGTAGTTTACATGAAAGAGAAACCATTAGAATGTCTTAAAGAGAAGAATGTCAAAATCTAAAGCAGAATTATACATGGTGGCTCATATCTGATGTAAACATAGCCACTCAAGAGGCTGAGTCAGGTCTAAGGACTGAGGTTAAAAATTAGCTCTGCAAAAAATTAAAAATACAAGTCCACATGTTACTTGAGTTAATTAGGTAAAAGTCAGGTGTGGGTCTGTGGCTCAAGTAGTAGATGACTCAAGGACAAGAACCAAGTCCCAAGTTTAAGACCTAGTGTCTAGTGCAGATTTTAAAGACATATTTCCTTGAGAGAATTTTTGAAGGTAGATTAACACAATTGTCTGATTGAAATGAATTTTTGGATGGAAGTTGGTAGGTAGGAGTGAGACTGGTGAACAACTGTCAGTGGTATTTACTGGTAGTTTGCATGTGAAATCTTGCAGAGATAGGTCAGAATTGGGGGTATGGACACTAGGCAAAATTGCAGTCATCATTCTATAGGGTGTTATAAATTTGGGATATGAAGATAAATTAATTTGTTTAGATTAAACTACTTATTAAAAGAAATAGCAAATTATTTTAGTATGAGAGCTCTCCGAAGGACATTTGTGAGATACTGAAAATAATGTGAAAATGAGGTAAGAACCTCCTTAGGTGCACGCTGATGACAGCAAGGGACTAATTAATATCCTGAGAAGCAGGACAGACAACTGAAGGTAGAGTTAATGAGCAGATGCTAGGAAAGGATACCCAATGCCCAGGAGCAAACATGGCTACACACAGATGTGCTGGCATTTCCTTCAACCTTTACTTTTTTGATCAATATGGTATTCCAGATATAGGGCAGTTGCTAGCTTTCTTGGTGAGAATGCTGAGTGTTCTGCTGGGCACCAGTAGTTTACACCTACAACTCTAGCTAATTGGGAGGCTGAGATTAGAGAACTCTGACTCAGAACAAGCCCAGGCAGACAAATCCATGGATAGGACTCTTATCTCGGAATAAACAACAAAAAGCTGGAAGAGCAGGTGTGCCTCCAGTGGGAGAGTGAAAGTTGTGAGGAAAAAGCAAAGCAAGGGTGTATTGTCGTGAGCTATAACACAAGTATGGACAATAATAATAAAAATTCTCCTCCTCCTCCTCCTCCTCCTCCTCCTCCTCCTCCTCCTCCTCCTCCTCCTCCTCCTCCTCCTCCTCCTCCTCCTCCTCCTCCTCCTCCTCCTCCTCCTCATCATCATCATCATCATCATCTTGTCTGAGAATTAAGGACAATAATATGATGTCTGAGGAGGAGGAGGTACAAAATAGGGATTAGGAAGATTCTCTGGCTGGATAAAAGCAGTCATTTTGTTATACTTCAACCAAGAGAATACTTAACTCAGTGATTATCAACATAAATTGTTAATAGTCAACGAAGTTGAAAACTTATACTTACCTCTACATTTTTTAAAATTGTATTGTCAAGGTGATGTACAGAGGAGTTATAGTTACACATTAAGGAAATGAGTACATCTTCACTTTTTAAAATATATTTTTATTCAAAGATATTGTACAGAGGGGTTACAGTTACATGAGTAACATAATCAGTCCATTTCCAATCAAGCATTGTTACCCTCTAATTTGTTTTTTCCCTACCATCCCTTTCCTCCCTACCTCCCCAACTCCTCCCTCCACCTACCCCCCACAAAGTTGTAAACTACATTTTCAAAATAGTTTCTTGTACACCTCATTGTTACAATGGATCATCCTGTATACTTATTTCATTTCAGCATTTTATTTCCCTTCTCCTCCCCAAATTAGAAAAATGTATATACAAGATACAGGACACCACAATTAAATTCAGTGACAATAGAGGTTATACCATGGGGGAAGAACATAAAAGAAACAAAAAAAAATCACATAGTACATTATAAGTACATTAAAACAAACAGTGAGAAAGATAAAACCTCTTCTTTCCCTATCCTGGGGTTCATTTCACTTAGAATCATCTTGTATGATCATAAGTACATAGCTTTTGACCTTTTCTGCTTGTCCTAGACATATTATAGTTATTGCAAAAAAGGGAAACCACGGGACCTATGTTTCTTTGGGCCTAGCTTACTTCACTTAAGATAATTTTTTCCAAGTATTTCCATTTCCTAACAAATGGGGTGATGTCAATCTTTTTGATGGAGGAATATAATTCCATTGTATGTGTATATATATATATATAGATATATATTCATATATGTGTATATCTATACCACATTTTCTTGATCTATTCATCTACTGAGGGGCATCTGGGTTGGTTCCATATCTTAGCTATGGTAAATATTGCTGCAATAAACATAGTTATTCTGGTAGCTTTAGTATAGCCTTATTTGTGAATATTTGGGTAAATGCCCAAAAGTTGTATTGCTGGGTCATAGGGGAGCTCTATGTGGAGTCTTTTGAGGAACCTCCATACTGCTTTGTAAAGTAGTTGAACAAGTTTACACTCCCAATAACAATGTAGTAGGATCCCCTTTTGGCCACACACACTCCAGCATCTGTTGTTATTATATTTCTTGATTATCGCCATTCTAATTGGGGTGAGGTGGAATCTCAATGTTGTCTTAATTTGCACTTCTTTTGTGGCTAGAGAAGATGAACAGTTCTTTATGTGGCCATTTGGCTACTTTTTATTTCCTCTTCAGAGAAGTTTCTCTGTTAAGTCTTTAGCCCACTTATTAAGGAGGCAGTTGTTTCTTTGAGGATTTGTTGTTGGGAGATTTATTTTTTTTTGAGTTCTCAGTATATTTTAGATATGAAGCCCTTGTCTGTTGTATGGCTAGTGAAAATCTTCCACCAATTCGTGGGCTATCTATTGATCTTGCTAGTTAGGTCCTTTGCCATGCAGAAGCTCTGCAATTTTGTTCAGTCCCATTTGTTCAACTTTTTTTTGATTTGTTTTGTTTTGGGGTCATTATTAAGAAAATTTTGGCTCATGCCAAGGAGTCCTAGAGTTTCTCCTATTCCTTCCTGTAATGTTTTCAGGGTGTCTACTTTGACTTTGAGATCTTTGATGCATGTGCAGTTGATTCTGGTGAGGGTGATATATAGATTTAGCTTTCTACAGGTGTTAAACCAATTTTGCCAGCACCATTTACTGAAGAGGCTGTCTTTCTTCCATTCTATGTTTTTAGCTCCCTTATTGAGGATGAGGCGGCTATAGGTCTTTGGGTTTATTTCTGGGTCTTCAGTTCTATTCCATTGGTCCTGAGGTCTGTTCTTGTGCCAGTACCAAGCTGTTTTGGTTACTATGGCTTTGTAGTAGAGTTTGAAATTTGGTATTGATATTCGTCCAGCACTGTTATTTCTTCTAAGAAATTTTTCTGCTCTTTGGGTTCTTTTATTGTTCCATATTAATTTTTGGATTGCTTCTTTAATTTCCTTGAAGAATGAGGTTGGAATATTGATAGGTATATCATTGAATTTGTCAATAGTCTTTGGCAGTATTGCAATTTTCATGATGTTAATTTTTCCAATCCAGGATCATGGAAGGTTTTCCCACTTCCTTAGTTTTGCTTTAATTTTCTTTTTAAAGTTTCTAAAGTTTTCATCATAGAGTTCCTTCCATTCTCTACATTAACTCATAGGTATTTTATTTTTGTGGGGCTATTACAAAAGGAGTTGCTCTTCTCATTATTGGCATACAGGAAATCCATTGATTTTTGAGGGTTAATTTTGTATCCAAAGTTTTGAATCAGCTCTACAAACTTGGGAGTTTAAAAGAACCTATGAGCTAGCTAGACTGATAAGTTCATGGTTGCATCAGTTATGGATAAAAAATAGTAATAACCTCCCAACTATTTGAAGTACACTATATTTATGTCGTAAATATCACAATTAAACACTTTTGCTAATAAAAATTATGAAGACATTTCTCCTCCATTAAAAGGTAATTCATTTAGTATAAGCCAATACAAACCAAGTAATGTGTGTGAAAAACCATGGGAAAATAGAAGGCAGTGAGAAGTTATTAAAGATCAACAAAATAAACATCCAAGCAGATCATATTATTTGGCATTTTATTAATACTCTAAACTGAGAAGGTAGACAGTATTGGAAATATTAGGATATTAGAATCAACAAAAAATGAAATGAGAATAATACCCGAGGAGAAAAAATGTAATTGCTATGCTATTGAATAAAGAAGAAGAGAGATGATCGTTTGTAAGTGACTGAAAAGGGTGAAGGGCAATTTAACATCCTGCATATATGAAGAACCAAAAAATTAAATACCAAAAATTACAAATGGGTAAATAATCAATGTACTTTCAAATGAAAAAAGTACAAATGGCCAGTAAATACACAAAGAAATGTACAATGTCATTAGCCATCAGTAAAAATGGGCAAATCAAAGCTACATTGAGATCCCATCACATCTCAGTCAGAATGGCTGTCATTTAAGCATCAAAAAAAGTAACAATTGTAGATTAGAATGTGGGGTGAAAAAAGAGCTCTTTTTCATTATTGGTGCGAATGTAAATTAATTCAGGAATATACTTCACCTTTGTTAATTTAGATCTGGGTAAAGTTAGTAGGTTTAAGTGAATTGAGGACTTTTACAAATATCTCAGAATTTTTGATGCGTTTAATAATTCAGAATATTGTAGAAAATTATAAGAAAAAGACATCTCCTTAATAATCAGAAGTTAACTCATACTTCCTCTTAAATTGCTGTGGGTGTATGTGTAATTTAGTTGCATTAAACTGAAATAGCCACAGAATATAAAGTAATTAAACATGGCTTTTCCTGGGGTCTCTGAAATGCTGTGTACCTTGCAGGTTTCCTATTACCAAGACTTTCCAATCATGAGGACCAATTTCTTAACGTAAATGATTCTCTATTTACAGACACACACACACACACACACACACACACACATACACAAACCTTAATTTTGCAAAACAACATCATTTTTCCACATATTTTTAGCAGATATTTGACTACCATCACTGTAACTACATATAATTTGGAAACAATGTAAAAGCAAGAAATAAAAGTCATCTGAACAAAAGATAATAAAAAAATCAAAATCAAAAAGAATAAACTGTCCTGTAGCTTTCCCTTAGTTTTCATGTCATAAACAGAACTTTCCTATTGTTTTAAAGGTGTTCTTTAAAGATGTTTTAAATGTGTTCTTACATTTTTTCATACTTCATTATACAACAAATTGAAATATAGTAATGAGAAGAAAGGAATACAGTCAAAGATTTGGTATTTGTGATATGGCTAAGTGAAGCCATATCGCATTATACAGTTCTGTGTAACTCTCAGAGGATGGTAGAATTTACCTAGCTTACACACCAACAGTGACTAAACAAATCTCTTCTTTATTTTCCCCTGTAGGCTCCTTACCTATTCCACAATGAATACCCTTGGAGAGTAAAATGTTAATAGGAGACAGATTGCAGTTATCAAGGTATTGGTTTAATTCAACCCTTCCTAATTGGAGCCCAAGCAGCATTGCTCTGATAGATAAATAACTAGAAAAAAATAAAATAGCAACAATTAAGACAGCATATGTTTGGAGGAGACAGGCTGCAAGAATAGAACATCCACATAGCCTCCAGCACCTGACCATGATGAAGGCTGTGAAGAGCTGATAACACCGGTTCTTTGGGGGCAGACACACTTACATTGGTCCCAAAGGCCAGAATTTAGATTTTAAATTAAATGGCAAACAGTTGCTACCAGTTGGAATGAAGAGGGCACTGCAGCAATCCGTGTAGCATTGGTATATATCTGTGACTCCATTTCAGCAGTCTGAAAAGTATCCAAGTGGGAAGATAAAATTCTGTGTAATCAGGTAGGGAAGTGCACAGAATGAACTGCTCTGAAGCGCTGGCCAAGGGCAGCAAGGTGAGACAGGAAGGGGAAGAGGCTCTAAGGAAATCTAGGCCACCCCTCGGGTACCATTTAATCACAATGTCTCTGGAAACAGGTTATGATAACATTGTACACAGCAAAGATGACAGTTTGTACAAATAAAGCCTTGTTTGTTCTCAACTTACTTTAAAGATTGGGAATTTCCTTCCCCACTCTTGCTACAGTTATTTTATGATAAGCAATTCTGTTCTTCTGTGAAGTTCACTTTATCTGTGGCTTTTTCTCCCAACTAGTGGTGTCAGGATTGTCTAATGCTAGCAGCTTACGCTGTATTAAAAAGCTATGTGTATATCAGCGATCAAATCATTAGTTTTAAATGCAACCTATCTTTCTTGTTCTAATTTTTCCTAGTTATTTATCTAATAGATGAATCCATCTATAGGAATATTGAGTAAAATATTGAGTACTAGTCTCTATTCTTTATCTGGTAACTAGAAAATGAAGGAGGTGAAAGATATGACATCCATTTTGCATTTTTGAACCATTTCCCTAGGAACCAGTGAAAATTAAGAGGTCAAAGGAATGAATCATTTTTATAGTCAATATAAAAGTGCATTTGTCTACTATCAATGACATTTGCAACCATTTATAGGCTTTAATTTGTACAGCAATTGTTTCTTTTTTAAATCAGAAATACTCTTTCAGAGTTGTAGTAGATCAATGCTAGAGGAATTCAGATCAAGATTATGCCTTATGACCCTTAACTAGACAGAATTTCCTTTCACATACAGACTTAAATAATATATAGATTTTGTTGACAACTAAATGCATGTGATGAATTGTGGCCTGTCTTGAGAATCCACACCAAACAATGAGATGTCTTTTTTGTGTGTCTCTTCTATGGAGCAAGTACATATGCAGACTAGTTCTGAGAATTAACTTTGGAATAAAATTGTTTTTAAATCATTCTTTTGTGTTGTTGTTTGTTTTTATTGCCGAACTTGGGGCTTGAACTCAGGGCCTGGATGCTCTCCCAGAGCTTCTATTTTGTTCAAGGCTAGTATGCTACCACTTGAGCGAGTGCTACTTCTTGATTTTTCTGGGAGATTTATTGGAGATAAACATTTATCTGAATTAGGGAAGGGAAGGAGAACAACAAAAAGGTGAGACAAAGGACAAAGAGTAAACCAATGCAACCGTGATACTCATAAGAAAATATGTTGGAGATGGGGGAATAGAGGGGAAGAGAAAGTGGAAGAAAAATGAGGGAGGGGGTAATAAGTTCAACAAGAAATGTACTCACTACCTTACATATGTAAATGTAACCCCTCTGGACATCACCTTGACAATAAAATTAAATTTAAAAAATGAAAAAAATGTCTCATGTATTTTCCTGCCTACACTGGCTTAAATCACAATCCTCAGATCTCTGCATCCTGAGTAGCTAGGATTATGAATCAACAGCAAGAGGCTTAAGTCACTCTTGTAGACATGCACTGCTGTGAGTTCTTGAGAAAATTATTCAATTTATTCATGTTGTAGTGTTCTCATCCATAAATCACAAAGAATAATAGTAGTTAATGTATAATTTGTGAGAAGATTAAATAAGTAAATATGTATGTCTGTGTAATGTATGTGTGTTTATATATGTATATGTGCATATATAATGCATATGTGCATATATATACATACACAGGCCTATGCATTCATACATACATATGAACATACATATGCATTCTTATATTTTGAATTCATATACATTACATATGAATATTTATTTACTATACCCATGCACAAACAATACACGGACATAATGAGCACTTCCCTCATGTGAACTCTTATTCCTGCAGTTTTCAGTATTTGTCCTTATTTATTCCATGGGCATCTCAGGCAAGTCTCCATCACCTTCCATCTAAGATTTTACAATGGATTCCTCCCTAGTATATTCACACATTCTTTCCTCACCTTATATTCTGGCACAATTACCAGCATGACTTGGTAAAAAAAAATTTGCTGAAATAATGAGCTGGCTATGTACTCTGATTGAAGTTCTTCAAATTTCTCAGGTCTCCTTAAGAAGAAGTCAGTGCTACCCTAATAACACGAGTGTTGCAGAGATTTGACTGTATACTGACTATTTATATTGATCATCTTTAACTAAATATTTCAGTCAAATTGAAAAATGAGTACCAGATTAAACAAATGATTACTGTGACTGTGAGAATGCCTTTCTTAGCATAGTCTGCTTAACTGTTGCATTATGCTGTTTATTTAACAATAAAGTTAAATGTATCCTTCTAAACTCATAATGCTTAAAATGTTCTCAATCCACCCTATCCATATTTATTTTGTGTTTACCATCACCACATCATTAAAGCATTTTAGTGATTTTAAATGTTTTCATGTTGTTTTGAAATTGTTTAATGACCTCTCCTCTGGTCTATGAAATATCTTACAATGTTAGATATGCTATTGCACAACTTTCAGACTCTATGTTAAAGGACCAAGCCATTGAACAAAGAAACTTAGTCTGCATGGTTCATAATTGTAAGGAGAAATGGAAATTCAACTTGGAGAAGTGATTGAGGAATGGTATTTGCGGAAGACAAGAAGACATGAAAAATTACCTAATCTTTGATGTGGGCTATTAAAATAATTAAAAATAGAGGCAACAAAAACCAATTGAATCAGTACCTCATCAATGCAGAAGGACAAATACTTACCTCTTCCAATAACCCTGTATTGTACTATAGGCTTTTTTTGTTCTTAAATTGTTATGAATTTACAAATAATTAATGTATATATTTGAAGTAGTCAAAACATTACAATTACTTACTTTTTAAGATTATTACTCATTAACAGTTATTGAACAATAAGTAACTATAGACAATTGTATAAAAGAATGAATTTTACTGATCTTGGGACCGATGTCCTTAGCCATGTAGAAGCTCTGCAATTTCATGCATTCCCATTTGTCCAACCTTTCTTTGATTTCTTGTGTTTCTGGGTCCCTATTAAGAAAATTTTGGCCTGTACCAAGGAGACCTAGGGTTTCTCCTATTCCATCTTGTAATGTTTTCAGAGTGTCTGCTTTGACTCTGAGGTCTTTGATCCATTTGGAGTTAATTCTGGTGCAAGGTGATATATAAGGATCTAACTTTAGTTTTCGACAAGTAGTTAACCAGTTTTGCCAGCACCATTTACTGAAGAGGTTGTCTTTCTTCCATTCTATTCTTTTAGATCCCTTATCGAAGATTAGATGGCTATAGGTCTTTAGGTTCATTTCTGGGTTTTCAAGTCTATTCCATTGGTCCTGGGGTCTGTTCTTGTGCCAATACCAAGTTGTTTTGATTACTGTGGCTTTGTAGTAGAGTTTGGCAAAGGGCATAGCTCTAAGATCAATAGAAAACCCACGGATTGGGAGAAGATATTTTCTAGGCATAGAACAGAAAAGTATCCCATATCTAAAATATACCTAGAACTTAAAAAATTAAATCCCCCAAAAAGAAATTTTCAAAGAAACAACTGCCCAATAAATAAATGGGCTAAAGACTTAAAGAGAAACTTCTCTGAAGAGGAAAGAAGGATGACCAATAGACACATGAAGAAGTGCTCAACCTCCCTAGCCACAAAAGAAATGCAAATCAAGACAAAATTGAGATAGCACCTCACCCCAGTTAGAATGACTATAATCAAGAACTCTAATAATAACAGATGCTGGAGGGGATGCAGACAGAAGGGAGCCTTATTGCATTGTTTGTGGGATTGTAAACTTGTTCAACCACTTTGAAAAGCAGTATGGAACTTCCTCAAAAGACTCTACATAGAGCTCCCCTATGACCCAGCAATCTCATTTTGGGCATTTACCCAAATGATCACAAACAAGATCATACTAAAGCTACCAGCACAACTATGTTTATTGCAGCTTTATTTACCATAGCTAAGATATGGAACGAACCCAGATGTCCCTCAGTAGATGAATGGATCAAGAAAATGTGGTATATATACACAATGGAATTCTATGCCTCCATCAGAAAGAATGACATTGCCCCATTTGTTAGGAAATGGAAAGACTTGGAAAAAATTCTATTAAGTGAAGTAAGCCAGGCCCAATGAAACATAGGTCCCATGGTATATGTCTGAGTCCAGCAGAAAAGGCCAGAGAAGTTGATGTTAGGGGAATGAACCTCAAGATAAGTATTCAAAAATTTTTTAGCTTTTTTTTCTTTCATGCAATTGTTTCTATCATATTTATAAGATGATTTCTATGTTGCTTTGTATGTCCCTCTCCCACAGTATAAAACATACTTTCACTGTATTTGATGTGGTATAATTTGTGGAAGGGAAGGGAAAAAAACAAGTCGTTTAACTTGGGATACAGGTGGACCCATTGCAACAATGAGATGCACAAGTCGTTATGTCGAAAAACAAACTTAACAACTTTGGTCGGGGGTAGGGTGAGGATCGGGAGAAGAGGAGTATGTGGAGAGGAGGAGTATGGGAAGGAATGGGATGGGGAAACAACGAGGAGGCAACAATGCTTGATAAGAAATGTACTCCTTATCTTGCCCATGTAATTGTAAATCCTCTGTATGGTATTCTCACAATGAAAAATTAATTAATTAAAAATAAAAAACACTTTTACTCATTACACATTGTAAAAAAAAAAAGAATGAATTTTTAATGGCTTTTGTTAAATGTAGTCAAGTGCCATTAAAAAGCAAATTTTCCTGTTTATATATGGTTGATTTTTGTAAGCTTATACTACTAGAATATACATTGACTACTTGTCAAAATTAATTTTAATATTTGATTGAATATTACGCATCTTTAAATGTTTTGTGCAAGAGAATATCTTTTCAATGAGTGATTTTGGATGCTTTTTCTTTAAACATGTATGATTTTAAGAGAGTTATACAGCATTTACAGCTGTTCTTTAAAATTGTGCATATAAACAAAATTAGCTGGGACATAAAAAGGAGTACTTTAGTGAATGTGTATGTGTAGCAGAAAAATATAAAATTTATGTAAAATGGATGCTGTTTCTGGATAATTTTTTCATCTTTAGAATACTATGTATAATAGATAGGCTAATAAGGAACATATGACTTTTATCACTAAAAAATACACATTTTTATTGATGCATAAATTAAAATTTGTATATACATAATTATGTGTAATTGTTATATATCATGGAATTTTGAAAGATTTATATTCCAGGAAACCATCATCACTATCAGAAAAAATATTTTACTCTAATATCAGAAAGTATTTGCTCCTTTTGTGGTCATTCCCTGCTTCTCTCTGACTTAATATCTATTTATTTTATTGTATATTATATTGTATCTTATTTATGTGCATAATTATATGTTATAAATTCATATATATAAATTCCTACAGTGTAGTCAAATGAGCCAAATAAGTCTCCTTTAGACTTTCCACTCCTATGTAAAACATGAAACCAAACCGTACTTGGATTTCAAAAGTCATATTTTTATGAAGAGGAAAGAAAGCCTACTTGTACCACTAGATCAGTTCTTCTTCAGTAAACTAAATTCAGATCTATTTTTAGGTGAAAACATTTCCAGGACATGGCCAATTGCTGTTTTGTGAATCATCACTAAGAAAACATATATGGACGCTGCATTGATTTCAACCATTTTTTATCGTGTATTTGTATATTTGGGTCAGTATTCATCTAGATTAATGCACACTTTACCTCTCAAATGTTGTGTTTGGTCCCAGAGTCCCCCTGTTTTTGAGCTTATTAGAGGGTCATATAAATGAGACTCAA